>NW_005842560.1:3076-21231 GCF_000455745.1 Alligator sinensis | reverse complement strand
CAAAGAATTGAAAGTTTTATAGGTTCGGGTGATAAAAATATTATACAACTTCAGCTCCACTGAATCTAGCACAGGAAGGATGGTCCTGAGGTTCAGATCCTGGGCAGGGACTCTGAAGTTTTGGGGCTTTGTTACACATTACACTTTAAGCTTCTCAGATGTTGACTGGTGTTAGTGTTATCCTGGCGTAGTAACTTCATACCAGTTTAGTAACGGCCTGAGATATCATGATGGCTAGAGGAAATGCTACAAGGACACATTGAAGGCATACCTCAAGAAAATAGATGCTAACGTCAAGATTTGGGAGAAGCTGGCTGACCAGCTCCACTTTTGTTTCTCCCCCAAAAACTCTGCTCTGTGACAGTTTTGATTAGGATGGGCCCAGCAGAGGATACATACCTTTACCCTATCTCTTTGGGTAACCTGAGCTGGATACATTCCTGAGGGAGGGGGGAAACCTGCTCCCTCTGCCTACATGACTGGCATCACATACCAGGGTGGGGAGCTTCCTTCCTGGTGGGCTAGAGTCTGCCCGGCAACTAGTGATGTATTTCAAATTGGTTGGCTGACAGCCAACAGGTGCTGGCCTCCATTGGACCAGGTAAATGAGGTCACAAGGGCTATATAAGTTAAGGACTGCCTGGGAGGTGAGACCCAGCAGCCATGAGGGATACTCAGGAACAAAGAAGAGCTGTACCATCTGAAACTTGCTCTATCTCTCAAAATTCACGATCAAGGAACTGCCTGCCTCCAGAGGGAATCTCCAACAGCCTCTGGATGATACTTGTGAGTAAGCTAACTGAGATCCAACTAGACATATAGCTTGCAGTAACTCAGATGCAAGATCAAAGACTACCCCAGCCACAGGAGTTTGCTCTATGGGATTTCTCTGCTATTGCTCTACCCTGTACCCTATTCTAACCCTACCCTCTGTAATCAATAAAGTTCTCCTTTGTGACTGGTGTAGGAGACTTATTGAGGGGTGGGTTTAATTATGCCTAGGAGGCCCCTTGGGTCTGCCGTCTAAGGGAGACTATCCTTTTTGGCCAACTTGGGGAAGTGCCCCAAGTTCTTGTATTGGGTCAAGTACCCATAGGACTATTAGGTCTGTGTTTCCCCGAGGACACAGGGCCCAGACAGTCCCTTCTCAGGGTGGTGGCAGCACACGCTACCCCTGGACTTTGCGGTGGGGCTCGAAAGGGGGTCTGCCAGGGCTTAAGCGCCCCTGGAGAGACACGTGGAGTCCGGAAGGTGGACAGGCATGGCGAGGTGGGAGACTCAATGCAGGAGCTCCCCCTACTGGCCCACCACAGGATGGTCCTGAGGTTCAGATCCTGGGCAGGGACTCTGAAATTTTAGGGCTTTGTTACACATTACATTACACTTTAAGCCTCTCAGATGTTGACTGGTGTTAGTGTTATCCTGGTGTAGTAACTTCATACCAGTTTAGTAATGGCCTGAGATATCGTGATGGCTAGAGGAACTGCTACAAGGACACATTGAAGGCATACCTCAAGAAAACAGATGCTAACATCAAGATTTGGGAGAAGCTGGCTGACCAACTCCAGTGGCACTGCAGCCTTAACCAAACAGCTGCCCACTTCAAGGCAAAGCTTCTTGCCCCCCCAAAGTAGAGAAAAGAGAGCCAAAGGAAGAAAAGGAGAGAAATCCTGACCTACTGCCTACCACCTGCCCCCCTCCCCACAGAAAAGCCTTCAACTTCTAGCAGGATGGATCTATGGCTCGAGAATTGGACTCTTAGGTCACCTCAAGGCTCATCAGTGAGCCGTGGTAGAGATCATCCTTGAATCAAAGGATTGCTGATGGGTTAGTGTTAGCTCAAGTTTAGAGCAGTCACATATTCAGTCTAAAAACCTCTGACTTGTCCCCAATCTGCACAGCTGTGACTTGCAACTGGAGAGTGATGAGCAGGGGCCTGATGAGGAACTACAGTTGTGAGTTGCCACTAGAGGTTCTGGTAAACCAGGACAGGCTTCTTTCTCTGCTCTGGGTGGGATGTATTGGAGAGACGGGTTGCGTGGGGATGGAAGCATGAGGCTGGAAAGGGGAGAGTTTGATAATGGGGACTGGGTAGTGATATGCAAGGTGGAGAGGCAATGGGGAGGAATAGCTGCTGGGTGCTGGGTGGTGAAATGAAGGAAGTCAGCCACTGAAGCCACTAAAGGATAAAACAAAAAAGTAAAAAAAAAAGGAATTTAAAAATAAATAAAGAGTAAATAAATTAAAGTAAGTCTCATGTTTTAATTAATTGGGATTGGGATTGGGATTGAGATTAGATAGCCCCAGCTCACTGGGATCCCAACCCATCCCCCTATCTTGACCCCCTTTCCCCCCCCAAGCCTTCATCTTTGTGATGCTGAAATAGAAATATCTGAATTTCTCACTGTGTCTCTTGGTGTGAAAAAACCTGAAACTGTTACCAGATTTGTCCGTCGCTTTGGTGTGTGCTCATTTATTAGGGGTGTGTATCTGGGGTCTCTGTATTTCTATTAATGTGCTGCTTGTGTTACTTGTGTTTCTATATGGAGCTGTATCTCTCCCTTCTGCAAGTCCTCACCCCAATGGAGCTATCTTGCAGGACTCAGTTGCAATGGGGCTGGGTTCCTCCAGCCACCAAATCAGTCAAATACATATACACATGCACACAGATTAACGTAACGTGTCTGACCTGGCTGGGTTGATCAGCATGTACAGGCTGACACCCTCACATGCCAAGAATCAGTTATTAAGGTAACAATAAAATGCAGTCAGACACAAGCACACAGGTGAACAGAATCCCTCTGAATCAGGCTGGGTGTCCAGCTGACACCCTCATGGGCCAGCATTCAGTTCATTAGGGCACGCCTGAGCCAAACGGGGTCAATCAGCCTATGCAAGCTGACCCCCTTATGTGTTTCAAACTCAGCACATCCCAATCTTTTGCCCTGACTGTCCTAGTAGTGGTAGCCTCTTGATGAGTGGATCCCACAGTATTTTGGGGCTTTACAGGAATCTTTGGCTCAGGTAAAAGAAGCGTTGCTGCAGAGCAAGTGGTGAAGGGGAAGGAGAGAAGGAAAAATTCACGCAGTTACCAGTAGTTTGACTATAGAAGTTATTTATTGCTAAGTATATGAAATTTATTATGGTACTAGTAGTAATAGCCATGCAAGGAAAAACAAACAAAAATAATTACAATATTACCCTGGTTCAGTTGAGTATTTGGGGAATATGGATTAGGGCTCACATTTAATTAATAAAATTCAGGTTCAGAAAACCATGCCTAGAGAGAGAGAGCGAGCTGGGATCTCACCATTTCAAGGCACTCAGATTTTTTGTTGACAGGCAAAGTTCCTAGCACAATTGGGGAAAGTTAAATGGGCAACCAACAGAGTATCTGTTTATCCCAGTTTCTTGAGAACAACAGTGGGATTTCTCCCTCTTGAAGCACCCTGTTTGCTGCTTTAGAGCTTTCTTATACCCTTAGTCCAGCCTCTTCAAAGCAGTCTTTTAATTGTGTAAATCAAAAGAGTCCCAAGCCGTACTTGATGGGGAAAATCCTGTTATTTAAACAGGTTCAATTTAAATGAATTACCTCTTTCAGTGACAAGGGGTTATCTGGTTTGGAATGTCCCAAGAGACTGATTAACAATGAGAAAAAACATAAGGTTTTAAGGAGTAACCAGACACCTAGGAGCCGGCTTGAAATTATTATGAATACAGAAGATAAACTGGAAGGAATACCGAATTATTTCTTCTCAGATGGCCTAACTATGCTTGCACTGTGAAGTTAGCATCTGTGTTTTGTATTTTACCAGTTGTGAATAAGCCTCAGCTGAGCAAGACTTTCAAATCTTACTGTAGTCTTTTACTGGTGCCTTGATTTGGTCTGTTTTCTAACACATTAAATCCCAAGGGCGCATGGAAGAGACTTAAGGGGATTACTTGGAGTGGCTTCTCAGATGGCCTAACTATGCTTGCACTGTGAAGTTAGCATCTGTGTTTTGTATTTTACCAGTTGTGAATAAGCCTCAGCTGAGCAAGACTTTCAAATCTTACTGTAGTCTTTTACTGGTGCCTTGATTTGGTCTGTTTTCTAACACATTAAATCCCAAGGGCGCATGGAAGAGACTTAAGGGGATTACTTGGAGTGGTCATAAACTTTTTGGGGAGGACTTCCACCAGTCATCCCAGGAAAAGTATGACAGCATTTGTCGTCAGGGCTCCAATGGGCTGGACATTGTGATGAACACTTAACCATTGCTCAGATGTCACCCATATCCTCTCTGCCTCGGTCTCTTGCCTCAGCATTCCCTAACCCAGCAACTGAGTTTTAGTCAATCAAGTTTAAATAGACCTTTCATACCGGGACCAGGGAATGTACGGCCCGAGATGCCCATTAAACTTTTCTTCTGCTTAGTTCTGGTTAGATGAGGTGTGGGAGAGGAGGGAAAGAAAAAGTCCTTTGTAAGTCCAGCAATCTGGGTGCCAGGGTTCACCCCCCCCCCCCCCCCCCCGGTGGACTAAACTTCACAGGAGAGTAAATGTGAGGAAACTCTGGGAGTTGAGCTCCCAGTGTTTCAAAAGGAAGAGGCTGTGTAAAGATCTTGTGTTTGATGAACAAGTCTCCTGCATTTTATATATATAGATAGATATAGATATAGATATGTATGTATGTATGTGTGTATATGTGTGTGTATGTCTTGTCATATTAATATTATAGACAAACAGACACACACACATGGGAGTGCCTTGAGCAGGTCTTGGATGACCTCCTGAGGTCCCTGCCAGCCCTACTTCTCTATGATGCCATGATATGGTAAATACCTCTGAATAAAAAAGTTCTAGAGGAAAAACATAAATCTATTGGAATATAATCCATCCGGACACCATCCGCTACTGGAAAATTAGTGTCCCCCACTGGGCTTGCAAAACTACGGTGACATTTTACCAACCTTCGTTCAAACTTGCAAGCCATTTCTCCTCCCAGTGATGAGTCAGAAGAGCAGGGCTCTATCCCTGACTCTGAAGCTAGCTGGCTGTAGGATCCTTAGCTAATCACCACCTTCCTCGGCGCTTTCCTTTTTTTTTCTCCCTCCGTCTTGTCTGTGTGGGCTTAAAACTCTACAAAACACACGTGCGCCCTATTTTCGACCACACTGTGCTGAGCTCGGCGGGGGGGGGGGGGGGGGGGTGCTGTTGGTGCTGCTGTAATACAAATAAGTCACGGTGAAAGGCTAGCACTTGGTTAATAAAATGATAGTGCCATTTCAAAAGACTCTTGGTTTGAAGTGGAACTGTATAGATTGCTGTTATCTGTTTCCAAAGGATGGGATGAACAACAACAAAACTTCTCTGAGTCATTTGAAAAAAAAAAAGTGTGGTTTATTTTCCGTGTTAAAGGCAGCCTCAAGGGCTCCTCCATGGACTGAAAATAGACAAACAAAGGACAGCTAGGTTGTCTATGTAAGAGCATAGTATCTCGGTCTCTCACAGGAAACAAAAATCTTCCTTTGCCAAAAAAGATTTCCAGAGTGTTTGGCTAAAAATCCTCTGGGGATTTGAGCCCAACTCTGCTCAGCCTTGTAAACCTGAGTAGCTCCTGTCAGCATTCACCCATGATCTGCTTTAGCAACATCTGCAAACTTCTGCTAAGTCACTGTCATTTAGTTAAAACTCATCAATACAACCACATCCCATAGGAATGATTTATGAGAGCCAACTTGCAACACAGCTTATTCCTTTTAATTAGTTTTCTTCACCCAAACAAGATTGGCTACAGAGTAATTGGAGAGTCATCATGTAGAGCTGGAAGAGACCCACTGGATCATTGAATGCATCCCCTCTGTCAATGCCCAGTTTTGCCATAAGGTGTATTTTCTAATTCATTCTTATTGTAAAACCCTTGCATTGTAGAAGGGAACTTTCCAAAATGTTTCCTCCACGGGAAAGTCGATGAGACCCTCTTGAGCATGCTCAGTGGGGAATATGGTGGTGGCTGTGGCTGTGGCGGACATACCCTAAAGTAAGCACTCTCCTAGCAGCCAGGTCGGGCTGTGTGTGGTACCTGGGCCCAGAGGGGACTGTTCTGAGCTCCCCGGGGAGAGAAGGGCCTGGCTGACTGCAATGGACTGCCCTTTTGAAAACACTGACAGATCAGGGCTGGGTGAGCTCTGGCTCCTGCTGGCCAAGGAGTGGCATATCTGTCTAGTGTCCCAGGAATGGAAAGAGGTTGAGGGGAATTTTAATAACTTTTCTCTGAGTCAAGAGAAACGTGTCCTGCTCTGAGCACCAGCTTGGAGAAAGAAATAGAGTACAAGTGTGTTGATTCATCCAAAGGAGGCAGATTCAATCTGTGCTAACTGATAGCAGCTCTCAGAGGTTTGAACAGCCCATTAAGAGGGTGCTGGATGCTGCATGAACCAGAGTTTCAGGCACGAATGTCAAGGACTGAGCTTTAAGACCTAAAACAGAATGGAGGTGCCCAAAAACAGCTCTTTTCTTTTTCTTTTCTTTTCTGTTTCCCTAATATGGACTCAGGATATGAGGAGTTGCCAGCGACAGTGAAGTTGGTTTGCAGCTTATTCAACACCAAGGAGCAATACAATGTTTTGTGGTTTTCAATATTTTCTTTGTAGATTTTCATTTATCATTTGTTATCCATGTGATGTCACATTAAAAAGATAATTTGGGATATTTTTTTTATTCGTTATTAGTCACTGAGGCAAATTTAATGCCAAGTACCCAACACGAGGTGCTGCTGATATATATGGTACATACACACACACACCAGCAGCACCTAGTGTGGGATACTTGACAGTATATATCATAGATAGATAGATACTGCCAAGTACTCCACACTAGATGCTGCTGGTATATCTCTCTTTCTCTCTCTCTCTCTCTCTCTCAGATTATATCAGAGGGATTTTACACACACACACACACACATACATATAAAACACACACACACACCAGCATTAGTGTGGGATACTTGGCATTAAATATATTTCCAGTGACTCCCAAGGAGTTCAGCACTTATACTGCATACATAACACGTCAGGCAAGGAAGCTTCTTGTCATGCTGCTTTAAGGCTTCCAAGTTCAACCTTAGGAAATGTCCTCATTAGCAGGGATCCTGGTTTTCTCTGATAAAAAATATCCCCAATTTTTGGATTAAAAACACTAACCCAAAATCCACATTTTTCCAAATCAAAATGAAACACCACTAATATATATCTTACTTTTTTTAATCCAAAAATTGGGGATATTTTTTTTATCAGAATAAACCAGCATCCCTGCTCATTAGTAAGTTTAAATTTTCCTTTCCTTAATTTTGCTATTCCTCTTACTGCTAGCTCTCATTGTGACTAGCTGTACCTACTGGCATCTGCAAGTCCAAGTGCTCGGACCAAAAGTTTCTTCAAAATAGGCACGCTCAAATATGCATGACTGCAAGATGGAGTATGCTCTGGGGGTTGATTCTCTCATTAATGAAAGTAAGATAATGGTATGGTAATATAGTCTTACCCAAGCCAGTTAACTGATGATCACCTATTAGGCTTTACTAGGTAAATTTCCTGACCGCTGAGGAGAGTAGACTGTAGCACAGAGCATTTATAGTCCTGACAGATTCAAAAACATTTTTTTTCTTTTGCAACCTACCTAGAAACTTCAGAAATTCCCATTGCACTTGAATGAGTTCTAAGGCATGATCATGAATTGATATCCTTTGTTGAAAGCAAAGGAGCAAAATCAGAATGTAATATTTCAAATCAAAACCACTCTTTTTTTGGCTTTTCTACTGCTCCTAGTCATAGGTTCCTGGGCCACTAAGATCCAGTCTTTCCCATGCTCCCAGGCCCAGTCTCTGTACACATCTCCTGGTCCCTTTGCCCAGCCAGTCTAAGGCTGCATCCTATAGTCCTGTTCCAATCTTCCATATATATATATATGAAAATTTGAAAAATGGCCAACCTTTGAGAGATAAATAGATAGATATTCTAATATAATAAAAGCCATAGTCTGTCTGTCTGTCCGTAACACTCTGTGCCAACTGCGCATGCACCGCTGAGAGGGTGGGCGCCGATTGGCTGGGAAGCCTGGGCTGCACGGACCCAAGTTTGAGCTTCTGCTGGGGAACTTTGGCGAGGGGAACACACCCTCCACCCTCGGCTGCCCGAGCAGCGGAGCTGTCCCCCAGAACAGCTGGCAGGGAGGGAGGGAGGGGAGGGCAGGCAGGCAGACAAGGGCCAGGCAGATGCGGAGTGGCGGGGAGGGGCTAGAGTGGGGATGGATGGGGAGGGGTGCAGGGCCCATAGGCAGAAGGAGGAAAAAAAATTTAAGGGGGGCCAGGGGCTGAGCATGCTCACACGTGCCCCCATGCCCCCCCACCCCCAGTGGGAAAGTCTGCGGGGTAGGGGTGGCATGGCTGGGAGTTGGCAGGAGGGAGCAGAGCAGAACTAGGATCAGGGCCCCCCATGCCCAGGGCCATTTCCCGGTGCCAGTGGCCCCTGCAAAACCTCCGCATCCCAGCACGACACTGGCCCCAGCTGCCTCCCCACACCACCCAGGGGGCCTGGAGCTGCGGGCTGGGACTGAGCCCCCGGAGCCCCTGCGCCTGCCCTGGGAAGAACCCAGCACATCCCAGTGGCTCCTCCAGAAGCGCAGTGCCAGGGAGCCAAGGGCTGGGGCACGGGGCAAGGGTGACTGCAGCTGGGTCCTGGTTCTGCCTGCACCCTGCCTGTGCAGCCTGCTTCCGCCTTTGACAGTGACATGATACCATGTACCTCCCCACGGGGCGGGCTGGGCAGCGACACACATGGTGACGTGTCACTGCCAAAGCAGCAGAAGTGAGGCATGCAGGCAGGGAGCCAACCCCCTGCCCTGGGCAGGAAAGAGCACTGGAGTCAGATGACTCCAGCCAGGTGCCTGTCCAGTCTCTTCTTAAAGACCCCCAAGGTAGGGGAGAGTACCACCTCCCTTGGAAGCCCATTCCAAGTTCTGGTTGCCATTACTGTAAAGAAGGTTTTTTTGGATGTCCAACCTAAATGTGCTCTCTGTGAGTTTGTGGCCTTTGTTCCTGGTTATTCCAAGGGGTGCCCTGTTAAACAGAGCATCTCCTATTCCTTGCTGCCCCTACCCTGATGAATTTATAGACAGTCACAAGATCCCCTCTCAGCCTTTTCTTGAGGAGCCTGAAGAGATCCAGATCCCTCAGTCTCTTCATAGGGCCTTTGCTGCAGACTCCTAACCATATGAATGGTCTCCTCTGAACCCTCTTGATGTTGTCCACATCCCTCTTGAAGTGCAGCACCCAGAACTGGATGCAGTACTTCAACTGTGGGCAGGGAGTCGACAGAGCCTGGCTCACTGCTGCAGCTGCCCTTGCCCCATGCACAAATAGGGGGTGACATGCCTCCCCCCGCTTGGCTCCCTGACACTGCCAGGCTCTTCCCTGGGATGACCCAGGGTGGGGCAAGTCCCTGGGTCCCAGGGGCTCTGGCCTGGCGGTGAAGCTGAGGCTGGTCCTGCTCCAGCTCCAAGCCCCCCGGGCAGTGCAGGTAGGCAGCCTAGGCTGGTGCGGGGCTGGGGGTGGCAGTTTCATGGGTGCCACCAGCAGCAGGCAACAACCCCGGGTGTGGGGGAAGGGGTGGCCACGTGGGCCCAGCAGGCCCCAGCCCCAATTCAGGCCCAGGCCCAGCTCTGCTCCGGTCCCGGCCCCCATCTCCCGCAGTCTTTCCTGCCTGGGGAGGGGGTGTACACATGCACACACACTCAGCCCCCCTTAATTCTTTTTCTCCCTCCCTCTGTGTGCATGCATGCATGCATGCATGTGTGTACATCTGTTTGTCTGTTCATGGCAAGAGGGAGAGAGTATTTGTGTCTGTGTGTCCATGTGCAGAGTGAGTGAATACAGTGCACACCTGTCTGCATGTGTGCGTGCGTGTGTCTGTGTGTGTGCGTGAGTGTGCATGCATGTATCTGTGTTCATGGCAGGGAGAGTATGTTTGTGTCTGTGTGTTCATGTCCAAAGAGTGAGTGAGAGTAGAGTGCGTGTCCATCTGTGTGCATGCCTCTGTGTGTGTGTGTGTGTGTATGTTTGGCCATAGCGGGACAGTGGGGCAGGAAGCAGGGAGAAGAGGGAGGCATGTGTCCTCTGACCCCCAGCCTGGCAAGGTCCCCCCAGCCTCCCTCACCAGCACCAGGAGGGGAAGGGGTCCTACCCCCCACCCTACAGCCCAGATCCTGTGTGGGGAGAGGGCCTCCAAATTTATGTTTGCCCAAGGCCCCAATACACATTAATCCACCTCTGGGTGGATTGGCCTGGGGTGGGGGTGGGGGGCTGGTGTAGGGCCGGACACGGAGCGGTGCAGGGAGGGGGCCAGGGCGGTGCAGAACCAGAAACAGAGCAGTAGGGGGTGGGGGTTGGCACGGGGCCAGATGCAGAGCAGCGGCAGCGCAGGACAGTGGGTGGCAGCAGTGGCTGTCATGTGCATGCTTCTCCCCCCGACCCCGTTCCTGGGAGGCAGCAGTGGCACGGGGTGGTAGGTGCTGGTGCTCTCTCCCCGCCTGCTCCCTGCCCCTCCCCCCCATCATTCTTGATGGGCAATTGGCTAGTAGAGATTATATATAGATATAGATATAACACATACTCATAAAAAGCCTACATTAAAAAGCACTATTAAGGCTGCAAAGTTAAATAATTTTGAATTTAGGGGTACCCATGGAACCTGAATTTAATCCTCCCGTGCAAACGATCATATGCTATTTTTTCCCATGACCCCTGCATTATTCAGTGCACAAGAAGGACAGTGCTCACATAATGAGCAGCTATTTGGTACTTTATTCAGTACTATTGTACAATATATGGACCTAGGCTTTTCTTACTACTCAGTCTCTTCAAAACTGGCTGTGATGAGAAAATTAATAATTTCCTCCTGGGCTTTTTCTGAGGTGCTTGTCATTATAGTATCTGAACACTTCACAAATATTAATGAATGTATTTTCATCATATCCCTGGAGAAAAGTGTAGAATATTAAAGAAGAAGGATTTAAAAACCAACAGGTTAATGTCTAAAGTATCCATTGATTTGAATGCCCAACTGATTATCAGTGCCCAAGTTGTCAGGTTTACTGGTTGCCCTTCAGCATTATTTTTCAGGGTACTTATAGCACTCCATATGTTTAAACTACAGCTCCCATTGGTTTCACTGGAAGTAATGGATGCTCAGTACTGCTGCAAATCAGGCCTCAGGACCACAGGGTACACACCAGAAAATCACTAGTTTAAAAAAGGGGTTGAAGTGATTTGCCCAGTGGCTTGCCCAGATACTCTGGGGCAGAGGTAAGAATAGATTCCATATTTCCAGGGCAGCATTCATCTCTCCTAGTCCTGAGAGCCTCCCTACTCCTCCTGCAGTCTCTTGCTTCATTTGTGCACACCTTCCACCTTCTGCAACAAATTAAGCAAGACAAGTCAAACAAGACTCCCCACCCCTTCTCACCTACCCAGTCCCAGTCTTCACTCTTCAGAGCCCAGATCCCAGTCTTAGCTTCCTTGCCCAGCAAGTCTTAATCTCATCCATCTTGACATCCCAGCCCAGTCTCAGATTCCTTCCCTATCCTCCAACTCCCTTCCCTAGTCTCCTTGTCTATCATTCCTAGTTCTGTCATCCAACCCCTTGTCTTCTGTCTTCTTGCTCAGCCAACTCTGTTCTTCCTCACTCCTCACCCTCATCCAATTTGTCTCTCCTTCCATTGCTTCCAGCTCCCACCACCAATATGTTCCCTATGTCCACTGACTTCTAGTCTCCTTATCCCATGCTGGGGTTTTCATGGACCCTCAGTGCCTCCTTCCCACCCCTTCTCCCGAACTCTTTTTTTTGGGGAGTCCCAGTTCCACTCTCCTGGATAATTCTCAACAGATTTGTCTCTGCAAACCTCATATGTATAACCCTTTTCAAGAAGGGGAGGAAGGAGGATTCAGGTAATTATAAGTCAGTTAGTCTCACCTCTATCCCTGGGAAAACCTTTGAAAAAATTATCAAGGATCACATTTGTGGGAGCCCAGCAGGAAAAATAATGCTGAAAGACAACCAGTACAGGTTCATAGCATATAGATCCTGCCTGACTAACCTTGTTTCTTTTTATGACCAGGTCACAAAATGCTTAAATGCAGGAGTCGAGGTAGATGTCATCTACTTGGATTTTAAGAAGGTCTTTGATACAGTATCTCATCCTATTCTCATAAACAAACTGAGTGGCTGTGACATAGATGATTACACGGTCAGGTGGGTGGCATATTAGCTTAAGGTCACACCCAGAGAGTGCTGGTGGATGGGTCAGTATTGACTTGGAAAGATGTGGGCAGTGGAGTCCCACAAGGCTTGGTCCTTGGACCTGTGCTATTCAATGTCTTCATCAGCGACATAGGTGAGGGCATGGAGAGCACTCTGTCCGAATTTGCGGATGACATGAAATTATGGTGTAAAGTAAACACAGTAGTGGGAAGGGATCGAATCCAGGTGGACCTAGACATGTTGGAAAAGTGGGCAAAAAAGAATAGGATGCAGTTCAATAAAGACAAGTGCAAAGTGCTGCACCTAGGGAGAAGGAATCACCAACACACTTACAGGCTGGGGGGTGACCTTAGCAGCACAGCAGCAGAAAGGGATCTCAGAGTCATAGTTGACTGAAAGATGAATATGAGCTGTCAATGTGACTAAGTAATCAGTAAAGCTAACTGCACTCTTTTATGCATTACCAGGTGCACCAAACAAGTCCAGGGAGGTGATAGTTTCCCTCTATGTGGCATTGGTCAGCCCACAGTTGAAGTACTGCGTCCAGTTCTGGGTGCTGCACTTCAAGAGGGATGTGGACAACATCAAGAGGGTTCAGAGGAGACCATTCATATGGTTAGGAGTCTGCAGCAAAGGCCCTATGAAGAGACTGAGGGATCTGGATCTCTTCAGGCTCCTCAAGAAAAGGCTGAGAGGGGATCTTGTGACTGTCTATAAATTCATCAGGGTGGGGGCAGCAAGGAATAGGAGATGCTCTGTTTAACAGGGCACCCCTTGGAATAACCAGGAACAAAGGCCACAAACTCACAGAGAGCAGATTTAGGCTGGACATACAAAAAATCTTCTTTATGGTAATGGTAACCAGAATCTGGAATGGGCTTCCAAGGGAGGTGGTGCTCTCCCCTACCTTGGGGGTCTTTAAGAAGAGACTGGACAGGCACCTGGCTGGAGTCATCTGACTCCAGTGCTCTTTCCTGCCCAGGGCAGGGGGTCGGACTCGATTATCTATTGAGGTCCCTTCCAACCCTAACAACTATGAAACTATATCTTTCCCATTCTCCTCTTGGTTCTCAATCCAATTTTATCCAACCAGTCCCCATCTTCCCCTCAGCCCCCAGCTCCTCTTCTATTCCCACTCCTCTTCCCTTTCCACTGACTCCTCATCCATTTGACCAGCTAGTTAGTCTTCCTACTGTTCCAAGTCACAGCCTCCTTGGCCAGTAAGACCAGTCTTCCCCAAGCTCCCAGGCCCAGTCTCTGTATACAGCTTTTGGTCTCCTTGCCCAGCCAAAGGTGCCATGCTACCCTCCTGTTCCAGATCTTCTTTGCAGACAATCCAGATTTCATCATCTCTGTATTCGGATCGGGCAACTTCCTCATCCAGGCTCCCTGGGCTCAGCAGGCATCATTGACAGTTCAGACAGAACAGTCTCTCTGCCCTCAGTTCAGGCACCTGGATCCAGATTCAGTGATCAACAGCAACCCAGAGCTGGACAGGAAAAGCCCTGCTCATGCCCAGACTGGAAGATGACCGATGCAGGTAGACTCTTCAGGGAATTTAGTAGCTGAAATCTAAAAAGCCTCTAATGAGCACGTGCAAACTGAAATATCAAATGCTTACAGTGGATCTTAATGGAGGTGATGCAAGAATATTCCTGACACACAGGTGTCCCAGCCGCCTGTGGAGGGTTGAGGATTGAGAGTATGGTCGGGGGTAGAAAGGTAAGAAAGGTTTATTGACTTAACAAAAACACAACTACGCGTAGTAACAAGACAAATAATGACAGACAAAAGCAATTCGCATCAGCAACTTATTGGCAGTCCCCTCTGATGCCTGTTGTACAACAAGTTTCTCTTTCCACAAAGTTCAGCAAAGTCAAGCGTCCCTGAACAGCACTGTCCGAGGGGTACTGGGAAGGACCCTAGAACGCAGTCCTTGGGCTCCTCGAGGTCCACGGGCCCACTGATCCAGGCAACAGCTAACTAACCCGTTTTACAGAGCTGTATCTTCCTTCTGAATGGTTTCCAGATATTCCAGCTCATTTTTAGCTTCTGAATGGTTCTGATAACGTACAACCACTCAGATTCCTTTTACTTCAACTGTCCTTAGACTGACCAACAGCAGTACAAGCCTTGCATTCCTTTGATAAGGTAATTTTAACTACACCACAGGGCCTTACTACTTCTAGGCTTTGCTAAATTTACTAGGCCTTACTTTATACAAGGCCTCACTACATCTTAAACTTTAATTAGGCTTTTAGCAACAACATATAGCTTAATATCTAAACAAATACAGAAAAATACTTGGTCTAATCTTCATAGAGCCTTCAGCAAGCACCTTTATCACACAGGCACACTTTTCAGCTGTCACACTCCACCCCTTGCTTGCTGAAGCACTATGATGGCTACAATTGAGATGCTAAAGCCACATGCGCTACATCGGGAAATGGGGAGGGATTTATAAATTTAATTTGCATAGCATGAACAGATTTATAACAACAATGATTAAAACACCATTTAGCTGTTGCTACTAGGGCAATACAGAATACTATGATGCTTAAGATGGTTAGCCACATGGTTGAGGTGGCACTTGGTGACACACGAATAGTATAGATTACATCATACCATTTACAAGGCTCGGACACGTTGACAGCCAGACTGATGATTCACCCACCCTCTCAAGCAAGGAGAGCCAACTGAGTGCCTTGCCGAGCCTTTGCCTCAAGGCTTTGCAGCTTATTTTTCACTTCATTCTAGTTTTCTAACCGTGGCATGTCTACATCTGATACCCATGAAGTGGGTATTGTAAAGTTGAGAGGTATAGTTTCAGAGGAAATTTTGGGCTATTTTAGTGCAATAGTACAGTTATTTAATTGCAGTAGAGCAATGGCTTCACTTTTAGCTCTTAAGCAACATAAATTGCATAAAGTCCAGGTGGTACTATTTTTATGCAGCAAACAACCTGGTCCTTCTCAACAAACACGTTGCCTTATTGTTACATATGACACATTAGGTAACTCGTATACACAGGTCATGTTAGGCAGCCTGGGAGGCCAGCCTCTTTATAGGGTCCCTAATCCAATCAAGGTGCTACTAATTTGAACTAAGGGGGACTGTGCTACACACCGAGGGCCATCAGGGGTAACTATTTCCCATATGGGGCGATGCAGATTTCAGTCTTAAAGGCATCCTCCTCCTAGCCCCATGTTTAGCAAATAAGCAGTGGTCTAGTTTCTATCTTTTACCCCCTGCACCAGGAATGAACATTTTTCTTTATTACAGCCTTCCCAAGTGGTAATCCAGGTACTTTGATAGGGGTATCTCTCTTTAAATGTTGCAGGCATCCCATGACTTTCTAAGCCAGGGGGCTATTCTCTATTTTTAACATTGTTTATTATTTGGGAAAATGCATATTTAATGATAACTGGACTTGTGCACACGCAGTATTTCAAGTTTGATTTTTGTCTGCTATAAAAGCAGTGTCCATCATGACTAGGGTAAGATGGGCTATCTCTAATTCTACATCAGTTAGCAACTTGTCAGTGTGCTCTAACGTTTTTTCTTCGAGCATGCCTCCCCTAGTGAGCAGCCCTACCACCTGTCAGAGATTGACTACTTCCTCAGTGTTTTTCTGGGATTTATTCAAGTTCCACACATTCATAGCTGAGTTAAGTCCGTCCCAAAGATAACTTGGAGTATTTTTTCATTTGCAGGACTTAAGAGCACTTATGGAATGGAAAATGACTGGCTATTTCATTTTCATCTAAGCAACTCTTTAGCTACCCGGGCTCCTGAACAGTTTGGAAAAGTAGCTTGAACATACCATTGTTCTGGTCTGAACAATATTTGGGCAGTGAACAATGAAGCATTTAGGAGGGTTGGGATTTTAACTTGTGACCTCCACCAGGGTGTGGAGTTATACACGGGCAGTGTCAGGGCCTTCCGTGGGGGAACGGTCAGAGATAGTAGTGAACACCTCGTTTTCTCACAGATTACATTTATTCTTCCTACTTCGGGAGCCTGTAACTATGCTTCACCTCTCAGAGAACGAAAGAGCTCACATTGTCGCTCATGGAGACAATGCTGTATCAGGTTAATGAAATGGCATTGTTCAGGCAGAATCATAGCACTGATTTGCTTTAGGAACTTTACTGCTATAAAAGGATGAGGATAAGTGTTAGAGACTTGTGGATACAGCCTCCTTCTGGTTGTATTAAAGTGGGTACCATTCCACCACAGTTCTGTGTAGATATGATTCACAAACCATGTAATAACTTTGTTTCAACCTGTGATGCACTTTCCCACCTGGTGGGCTTTACACCATCGCTGAAGAGTGTTGTCAGCCATAGGAATGGGAGGGGGCAGATTCTCTCATAAATGCAGTGGCTTGAGAGGCTGAACAGATGCAGAATGCACCATTGGGGACACAAACTCGGGGGCGTTGAGCTCAACGGGGTTCCCCTCAGGAAGTATGTAACAACAAACTCCTAAATGAGCAGAACTACAACAATTACCTCCCCTCCCACAGTTAACCATTCCAGCCTTCAGGTAGGGAATGAACCCAAGATAATAACTGGTGCCACAGATGCACTGACAGTTACCACCTTGCCAGTCAACTATCCTGTTTCTTCTACTCAGAGACCAGGACTTCACTTGCTCTGGGGTGGCGGGTTTCTTCCAGTATGAATACTGCACCTGGACCATGTGTAGGCCATCTGAACGCATTTCCGGGGGATGCACTTCAGGGTCAGGCCTCTCCTTGAGATTTTCAGGAGCAAGTTCATTAATATCTGGGTAATAAGAAGGATAGTAGACATGCCCTACCCAGGAGACACAACAAGGCATTAATAAAAAGAGTACATTTATAACAGTCCACCACTTCATGATGCCAGTCGATTCAGACCGGTGACAGAGCAGGACTCCTCTTCAGTGGCAGGCTCAATTAGAAATGGTTATAGCTGCACTTGTGGACAGATCCAATCTGTAGAAACAAGACAACAAGGAGCTTGGCTCCCGTTAGATAAAGCTGAGTTAAATGCTCACCATGTATTATGCATACCTTTTGTTAATAGTGTCCCCTTTCATTTATTTCCTTAAGGATGCTTCACTACTACCCCATCTCCTGCCTGGAGCTTTCCCAGGTCACCACCCCTAGGTTGCTCTACTGCCAGCTCACGGGGACCGCCCAATCCAAAGGCCTGTTGCATGGGGCTACCTCCAGGATGGGGTCGGTTATTGGCCCAATTGATAGCTCAATCCAGGTGCAAGTCCCAGTCTTAGAGGCCGGCCCGGCGCCTACCCGCAAATTGAATTTGAGGATGCCATTGGCTTGCTTTACCAATCCGTTAGACTGCGGATGGTATGGGCTGTCATATGTCCATAACATGCTATGTTTCGCAGTCCAGTCATACACAAGATGATTGCGGAAGTGAGGACCATTATCGTTCTGTAGTTCTATAGGTGGTGGATACACAGCTAGCAGAGTTTTCAGTGCTGCACAAGTGTCCTGGGCTGTAGTTCTCGCTGAGGTGCGGGCAAATGTTATTCTTGTGGCAACTTCTACAGCTACGGACACGTAGCATTGCAACATGTCTTTGATATTAATGGATTCTATTCATGCAGGCTTATAACTTTGGATGCTTTCTGTCAAGGCTGGTAGTGATGGGTGTGGCGGGCCAGTAGGGGGCACTCCTGATTTGAGCCGCCCACCACAGTACGCCTGACCACCTTCCAGGCTCCGAGTGCCTCCCTGGTGTGCCTCCCGTCCGGCCGACCCCTTCCCTGGAGCACACCTGCTAGCCTGGGGTTCCCGCTGCCACCATCCAAGGCTCTGGACTCAATTCTGGCTCTGCGCACCTT
>NW_005842560.1:0-2377 GCF_000455745.1 Alligator sinensis | reverse complement strand
GTTGACCGCACGGCTAACGGCTACGCTTCTTCCTGGACCGGACCTTTTTATAACCTCTCTGGCCTCAGCAGCCCGGTCGAATCGAAGCTGGCAGTGCTGGCCACTCGCCAACCAATCTAAAAAAGCATCACTGGCTACCTGGGCCAGTGAGCGGGGCTTTTCCCTCCCCCTCCCCAGGTGACCAGAGCATCCACCTTCAAGGCACCAGGCTTTTGTCATGTAGGCAGGGAGGCAGATCCCCCGCCCTGAGGGATTCAACACCAGCCTCTCACGCTGGCAGAGACAGACTTCTGGAGAGGGACACAGACAGTGGCCTTTCTGCCACAGTGGGATAGCAGCCATCAAGGGGTTAGTATTAGCATTCAAAGCTCGAAAGTCAATAGTCAATTGCCACCCTCCATTTAGCTTGTGCACTGGCCACACTGGATTGTTATACAGAGAGTGGGTTCAAATAGTAGTCTCATCTTTTAACTGCTGACTGATAATACACTGGATAGGTTGTGTGGCCTCGGGGGGAGTTCGATACTGGGGTCTGTGTACTCCTTTCATGGGAGGCAGGGTTAGTGGGATCATGCTACATCGAATTATAGCTGTTATTGCCGTTTCTTCTGGTTCTCGGTGAGGCACTTCGCACTCAAACTGCCAATTCTCTTGTTCAAGGGCAAACCGCTGTCCTCTTAGTACATTAAGTCCCAGTAAGCTTGGTCCCCCTTTAAGTATTACTGTGGCCGCTGTTACCTTAGAGCCATTAGGTAATGTGAAGGTTGCTTGGACTAGATGTCCTAGTCTTCTGGTGCCT
This sequence comes from Alligator sinensis, assembly GCF_000455745.1. Taxonomy (NCBI): domain Eukaryota; kingdom Metazoa; phylum Chordata; order Crocodylia; family Alligatoridae; genus Alligator; species Alligator sinensis. The sequence goes on along the minus strand of NW_005842560.1, from coordinate 1,578 downwards.
CCGACTCTAATTACTTGATAAGGGGTTCCTTTCTTCCCCTTCCAATCTGCGGAATCTAAAATGCAAATCTGGGCACCTGTGTCTAATAGCATATCAACTGACTTTTCACTTTACTTAATTGACTCTGTACAGGTATCTGAATTAAGGGGCCAATATTAACTTTAGATACCGGTCCTCGGCCTGCTACTACCCACATTGTGGTTCCTTTCTTTGGGGGTTGGGCCGGCCAGACTCCCTAGGCCATGTGATCAGGTGGAGTAAAAGTTGGCGGCCCTGCATGTGCCTGGGAAAATGTTGACAGTTTTGCCCTCAGGGCAGAGAATCTCTCTGGTGACACTGTTGGTGGTGCAGAAGGCTCTGCTTTTGGTCTTGCCCTTTTGGTACAGTGTTTAGCCCTCAGCCCTTGCAAGGCATTGATGGTCAGTCTATTGATTTGCACATCATTGAAACAGGCAGCTAACAAGTCTTTCCACATTTTTGCTTGCGGAGACTTCGGCCAGCCTTTCCCAGCTTTTTTCAACAATTCGGGGGGGTCAGGGGGTTTATCTTTCACTGAGGCCACTGCCATGGCCTTGGCAGTTTTCATCGGCTTGGTAAGCCTTGGCTTCTGCAAAATGGATAAAAGCTGCACTAATTGCCGGATAGCATCTCTTACCGGGTGATTCACCGCACCTGGCTCCAAGGCCAACAAGGCCGAAGTGCACTCTGTTGGTGGTTGCCGGCAAAACCTCCTCCACAGCAGTGCTGTCACGACTTCTGCATCTGGCGTGTGAGTCCAAACCACTGTATGAATGATTTCAGTTAGTGATAATAGATACAAGCAGCGGACAGCCTTTTTTAAATTGGCCCAAGGCCAAGAGGCAGGGTTAAGCTCTTCTTCTATATTACCATAACTGGCTGTGGTGACTTGGAGTGCAGCAGAAAACAAAGTAACATTTTCATCACTTTTTGTAAACTGATTTAACTGGAGCTCAGGGTACAGAACCATTTTTGCAGCTTCGGCTCTACTCACTGAAATTGCAAATGCTCCTTCACTATACATTTGAACTAGCCAGTCTATTACTGGTTCTTCTGGCTTGAATTCATGCTGCTTTTGAATATTTTTAATCTTTGCACAGGTAAAGGAATGCAGCTCTGTTCGAGGATTCTCTCCTTGCGACCTTGAATGAGTTATCAGCATGGGAAAAACTTGGCTGTGTTTCTCCCTCGGGGCGGGGAAGGCCTGGCTAGGTTCCTCCCTTTGGGCAGGAACATACAGGGGTGTTTCAGCATCAGGCTCATCATAAATCTCCTCCTCTCCATCAATCTCTTCCCTTTGATCTTCCCGGAGCTTAACTTTTGGTTTATCTCTATACAGACACTTGTGGGAGGATCGCTTCATAGCCTGCACTAACTGCACTTTCTTCTGGAGGGGAGCAACCATGTGCAGGACCATAAGTTTTCCTTTCTTCCGTTTTAATATTTCCAAGCAGCTCTGCGTAGCTCACACAGCCTTGCATGCCACGCTGTTGGAATTTCTCACATCTTTTAACTCTTTGCTCAGCTGAGTGACTTCTTCCCGGAGCTGGGCATTCTCTT
>NW_005842559.1:1069474-1073733 GCF_000455745.1 Alligator sinensis | reverse complement strand
GCTTGGGGTGCTGACTGAGACCCTGTGGCTACGGGGACTGTGAGTAAGTGGCTGAAGGCTTACAAGGAGCTAAGCCCCAGGATGAGAGGTATCCGAGTTATGCTGCCAGCATGCTTAGAGTTTCTGTTATAGCTTGTGGGCTTATTCTTTTGTTGTGGTTATTCCCCGGGGACCATGCAGGTACTGATAAGGGAAGGTTGGAGTCCCAAGGTGCTAGAGAGGCAGGAGGCTTGAGCCTGCCAGGGACAGGACACTGATAGAGAAGGGGCAAGATACTGAGCCAGAGACAGGGCTGGGGCCCAGCACCTAAGAGGGGCAAGACCAGAGCCCTAAAGGTGGAGGGTGGGGCAGAGATTGATAAAGGCAGAGAGGCCCAAGCCCAAGAGTTGCAGAGAATGATAAAGGCTTAAGAGGACTAAATGGACTGAAGCAGAGATCGGGAGCAAATCCCTGCTAATGAATAAGTGGTAACACCTGTGACCCTGTAGGGGAGGTTAGAGACTGAATGGGTATCTGGCAATCTGCGATGTGCGTATAGGTCAGGAGGGCCCACTTAACGTAAAGGATGGAATAAGATCAATGGGTATGAAAAGACTCTGCAAGCAGGTAACCAGAGCAGGGGTCCCTCTAGGACCCTTGGGGGCAGCTTCCCTTTTCCTATGTCAACTATTCTAACTAAGGCATAGCAGGAAAAAAAAAGGGAGGGCAACCTAGAGCTGATGCAGAGCAGAAGCTGAATGGCCACTACAAAGTGTCATGGCTGTCCCTGGAGCCCGAGTCCTGTTACACCCCGGGAGACCTGCAGTTGTGTCAGGGGCTGGTCTTTACAGACAGCTTGGGCTTGCTCTAAGACAGGGGCAGGCAAAATACAGTCCACGGGCCTGATTCGGCCTGCCAAGGACTTTCATCCGGCCAGTAGCACCCACCATTAAATTGTGCCCTGCCCAGCCCTTCTGCCCATGAGGGTGGGTCTACCTACATGTAGACACAGCCCCAAACGTACCCTATTGCTTCACTCCCGCCCTCATGCATAGAAGGGCCCGGCTGGCCAGCATGCAACTTCTGCGTGGGGTTGCTACTGCCACTGCTACAGCCCCTGGGGACCTGCTCTGCTTCCCCTGTCTCCTGCTGACTCCAGGCAGGAAGCAGGTAGGGAAGCAGGGGGGCAGGCCTGCAGCTGAGTGGGAGCATGGGGCTGAGGCTGGTGGCAGCATAGAGCCCCACCCAGGGGGGTCGCAGCAGCATGGGCAGTGTGTGGGTGTGAGGAATGGTGAGAAGTGTGGAGACCCCACTCTGTACATGGTGCACAGCTCCAGCAGGCAGTGGCAGCAGCAGCAGGCAGGGTTCTCAGGGCACAAGTGCCCGGGGGGCACACCTCTAGCCAGCACTGCACATCGCAGCAAGGGGCGCAGCCTGCACCGGATCACATGTATTGCTGGTGCTCCCTGCCACTTGTGTGCAGCCCCTGCACTTGCGCAGCCCAGGAGGGGAGCCCCATGTGTTTGAGCTGGCTGCCTTTCCTGCCAGGGCTGCGCAGCACAGGAGAGAAGCCTCAGGCATGGAGCTGGCTGCTTTCTCCGCCTGGGCTGAGCTGCAGGGGAGGGAAGCCGCAGGTGCCTTTCCCTGGGCAGCAGGGAAGGCAGCCAGCTCCAGCACGTGGGGCTTCTCCTGTGCTGAGTGGGGAAGGCAGTCACCTCCAGCACTGCAGCTTCCCTCCCGTGCCTGGCGAGTGCAGGGGCTGTGCATGAGTGGCAAGGAGCACCAGTGATACAGGCAGCCTAGCAAAGGATACAGCCCTCACCGCAATGCACAGCGTTGGCCAGAGCCACACCCCACCAGGCGCCTGCTCCTGAGCACACAGCCTGCTGCTACTGCCATGGTGGGAGAGTGGGGGATGTCAGCACCCGCCCCCATCCTCCCTCCCTCAGACACCCACACCCTGCCCACACAACCCCCATATATACACAACCCCCCCAACATGCCCCACACCCCCTGCTAACTCCCCCCCATCCTACCACACACACCCACCATATACACGACACCCCCCACACTCCACCGTACACCCCCACACTATGCAAAACTAAGACTTTTTATTTTTGAGTTATTATGAAATAACCTCTATGTACAGTATGCAAACACAACTTATGACAAAAATATTTTTTGTACCAAAATTAAAGTATGTTATAGTAGGCATATGACTTTTAGTGTATGATTTGGTTTTCTCTGATTCTAAGATTGCAACCCCACCAAAACTCACTAAGCTGCCATCCGCCTGAAATCATTGCCTGCCCCTGTTCTAAGAGCAGAGAGATCACCTGGGCCAGAGAGAGGGAGGGAGGGCTGAGTAGAGGGGACTCCCTCCAGGGTCAGGGAGACTGGTTAAAACAAGGCCAGAGATACCCACATGATAATTTGCTGGGCAAAATCCCACGCCGAGCTCAGGAGCACAGTCTAAGCTGGGTTGAATCAAGACTGGATTGTAGCATAGGCCGGAGACTAAGCCAGAACCAGGGCTGGATTGTGTCCCTAGCGAACAAGGGTGGGGGGAAGGTGAAGATCACGGACTCGGTGTCAGCATCAAGAAACGACACCTGCCCCCCTGCACAGTCCAGACAGACCTGCACCCTGTTGGGCACCTGGGGCAGGGACAGGCGGGTGGGAGCAGGCGCCGTGAGAGCCTCAAACTCACCCACCCGGCACCGGACAGCCCAGATCCCGGCCTCGGGGCTAAGGCTGATCCATCCCACCCTCTTCACAGACTCTCTGGCAACCCCCACAGCCCAGATGTGTGCTTTTCCGACCTCCACCTCCCAGCAGTGTCTCCCGGAGGTGAATCTCTCGCAACCCAGCACACACGTCTCAAAGAAAAATCTCTCAGGATTGTTGGGCAAATCCTGCCGTGTTACTACCCGTGTCACACTTCTCCCATCCGCAGACACAGTGAGACAGGGATGAGCCATGTCTGAATCCAGAGTCACCGTCACTGGCAGAGAGAATCGCAGCGTCAGGGCAGAGCTCAGCCCCGGGGCAGGCGGGGCCGTTCCTCCCCCTCCCCACCTCCCTGTCCTGCCTGGGATCGTCCTGGACCCCCCCCGCCCTGCCGGGAATCGACCTGGGCCCCAGGAGCTGCCTCTGCCCTGGGCCCTGGAGCCTGAGCACAGACGGCCCCGCGGCTCCACAGCCTGGCACTGGCAGCCGCTCCTGCTCCTGGGCCCCTCAGTCAGGAGCTGCCTCTGCCCTGGGCCCTGGAGCCTGAGCACAGACGGCCCCGCGGCTCCACAGCCTGGCACTGGCAGCCGCTCCTGCTCCTGGGCCCCTCAGTGGGGGCTGCCCCATTCCCAGGAGCAGGGACACGGGCAGGAAGGGGCCCAGAGCTGTGAGTGAGGGGGGGCAAGAGGAGGCAGGCGACAGCCTCACGCTCCCTCCTCTGACCTGCCCTGCACTCCCAGGCTGGGAATGGAGGTGAAGAGGCAGCTGTGGAGGGGAGCTGCTTGAACAATGCAGGGGGTGAGGCCAAGCAGGGCGGGGGGATGAGGAGTGGCACAAGGCAGCAGCATCTTTCCCCCACTGCCCCCCCCCCCAATCCCCCAACAGCAGGGAACAGCCCCGAGGAGAGGGAGGCGGTGGGAAAAGAACCAGGAGAGTCTCTGCCAGGGGCAAGAAGAAGGACACAGCAGCCCCGAGGGACAACTGCCACCTCCCACCACTGAACTGAGCAGCTACACATCAGTCCAAGGGCCCAGGCCTGAGTGGAGAGAAAGTGTTCGTGGCTTGTGCAGGATTCTGGGAATTTGCTGTGACTCAGGACAATCCCCACGAGAGCTTACCCTTGGCATATGGCTGTGGTACATCCCGGCTTATCTTCTCCAGGCCAGATGGCAGAGTGTCTGGAGGGGGAAAGAGCACAGACATGACACTTCCTGCTGTCAGGCTGGTACAGACATTGCAGCCCAGGTCCCACCTCTCTGACCCAAGTGCCTCAGACTGAGCAGAGATGCTGGGGTGGCCCCATCTCTACCCCAGCTACCAGCACCTTGTAGCTGTTGTAACCTCAGAAGCTGCCCCTGCATCTCCCTGCCCCTTGACAGTGACACCATCTCTGCCTGGAGGTGCCAGGGAGCAGAACAAAGGTGTAGCTTCCCCCAGGGAATGCCCCTCCATCTGTCTGGCCTACCCCCCTCTACTTTAGACACACATGGGGGCCCTCCCTGTGCCTGCTGCTCCTGGGGAGGAGGGAGGAGAAGTGGGAGGGCAGATTT
>NW_005842559.1:1047241-1069464 GCF_000455745.1 Alligator sinensis | reverse complement strand
TACAGCCCACTCCAGCCAGACAGGCTGGGTCCATATCTTGGAAAAAGCCTTGGATTTGGAGTCTATTTTGGATGCCAACCACTGAGCAACCAAGCCCTGGCACTCAGAGGAGCTGGGCTCCTGCAGCTCTCACCGACTCCTCATGGCTGAGGGAGGATTCTGGAAATTTGCTGTAACTCAGGGCAAACCCCACAAGAGCTTAGCCTTGGTGTATAACAGTGGTGGATGCCTCCTTCTCTTCTTCTGGGCAGTTAGCGGAGTGTCTGGAGGGGAAGAGGGCATAGATGTGACACTTCCTGCTGTCGGACTGCTAAGGACATTGCAGCTCAGCTCCTGCCTCTCTGACCAGAGTGCCTCGGACTGAGCAGATATGCTGAGGTGGCATCTCCACCCCAGCTACTGGCACCTGCTGCTGTTGTAACCTCATAAGCTGCCTCTGCATCTCACTGCACCTCTGCAGTGGCATCATCTCTGCCTGGAGATAATTTCTCGCTTTTGCAAGGGAGCAGGACATCAGCCCACTGCAGCCAAACTACCTAGGACCATATTTCAGAAAAAAGCCTTGGATTTGGAGTCTCTATTTTGGATGCCAACCATAGGGCAACCAAAGCCTGGCCCTCAGAGGGGCTGGGCTCCTGCAGCTCCCACTGACTAGTCCTGCAGCTGCGAGTGACAGAGCCCAGAGCACATGCCCTGTCTGGCTCTTTCTTGGGGAAACACTGTGAGAATTATTGGGCTAAATTTGGGCATTAATAACTTTCTGAAGTCACAAGGTGAATTATTGTGATATGTTAATGCGTGGGCTTGGTTTTCAGCCAGTAGGACAGAACCCATCTCCTCCCATGGCCACAGACTCCGCTCTGTATCCCCTCCCACTGTACCTTTGAACGTCCTCATAGTCTTCCTCAGGGCACAGGTTTTCTGGGAGAAATCCTGGAGTCTCCTTTCCAGCTCAGGAGAAATTCGCACTGGCCGTGGGATCTCCCCCTTCTCACACCTAGAAAAACCCATCTCAGGTGAGTGAATGAACTGGCAGAACTCCGTGCCATTCCCTGCTCAGCCCTGCTCCGTGGAGGTGCAGCACAGGCAGTGGCAGTGCGACCGTGCCTCACACTGCCCCAATTCAGATGTTTTTCCTCCCCTTAGTCACTGCCGACCTGGGTAGAATTGTTGAGCCCCAGCTCAAGTCTGGGATCGTGCCCGGTATGCAAAAGCCAATAAAGATACCAGGGGTGAAAGTATAAAGATTTATTGCTAGCAATACAAGGTGCAAGCGGAATAATTTCACGTAACAAGCACACAGATCCTTAATTCTAAGCATCTTTTATACAGGAATATTGGACCTTCATAAGCATTCTTGTTTGCTAATTGGTTATAAGGGAGTGAGGCAAGGAGTTCTTTACTGAGCATGTCTCTATACCTGTGTTTTAGCTATGTATCTCATTTCCATACATGTATGTTTCATTAGCATACTTTCTCCCCACCTAGGGGTGTGAATCTTAATATTTAAATCAGTTCTTTGCCCTAGTCCACTAATTCTGTTTTTGTTTTCAAGCCTCCTTTATCTAAGACTGTCTTCTCCTTATCATTGCAGTTGGGCATTAGTTACAGAACAGAGACTTTTGCTTGGGCTATGTGTAGTGGTTTCTAGGTCAAACCTGACAGAATCGTGACTGATGACCTAGCAAAGAATGGTCCATATTCCACACCGAGGGCCCAGATGCAGCCAGACCTCAGGGGAAGTCACACCTCTTGAAGAGACTTTTGGTTAAAAATGGCCTGTGTGATGGGATAGAAAACCCCTCTGCTTTGGAAAAATGCTCCCCTCAGGATTAAGGTCAATACAGACTTTTGCATCCTGCTGCACCAACTGCACTGCTAAGCCCTGGTGAGGCACAAGTCTACTGTGATCTGCAGCCCATTCCTAGCATCAGCCTGTGTGAGAAGTTAAGTGGAGCCACATACCTGCTCAGGGTCTTTCTGATGTCCTAGGAGGCAAAGAGAGACAACGTGATTTGCCCATGTCACACCCTGCGGATCTCAGATGGGCATTTGGAAACAAGCACATAAAGATGCACTATTTAACCTCCAGGGCTAATGAGTGACTGAGCTCCTGAAGCTTTTCCATCTCTGGCATGTGCATGTCTAATTTTTCGAGATCAAGAACAACGCATGTCTGTGATGCATGTATAACAGCAGTGGGCAAAATCTGGTCTGTGGGCAGGATCCAGCCTGCCAAATTATTGGATTTGTCCTGTGGCTTCTCTCGCAGCACTCCAGATGGGTCCAAGCCCCACCTAGGGCAGTCAATGCTGTGCTCTTGCTTGCACTCACCAGCCCCAGCTCCACCCCAGCCAGCAAGAATAGCTTCCAGCGGGCCTGCTCTTAGTGCAGCTGCAGCTGCTCGGGTGCTGATGAGCTCCCTTTACCTCCAGCAGAGGCTCCTACTCCTGCTCCTACCCCTATTGTGTCCATCCCTGTGGGGAGGAAGCTTCAGCCAGGTGGCTTCTGCCCCAGCACACAGGGCTCTGGGTCCAGCTTCTAGCCACCTTCCAGCCACTAAGCCACTCTCAGGTGACTGTTCATCATGTTGAGTAGGCAGAGTGGGTGCAAGGCAGCTGCGAGCTGGAACCAGAACCCTGCATGTTGGCGCAGGAGCTGCCCAGCTGCAATTTCCTCCCCATCTGGACGGGCACAGCAGGGGCAGGAGCAGGAGCTGCTGCAGATGAGGGAAGCTGAGCAGCTTCTGAGCAGCTGTATCTGCACCAGGAGCAGCCCTACCAGTAGCTGTGCATGCTGGCCGCAGCCAGACGAGCAGGTGGGGGCAGGAGCATACCGTGGGCTGCCCCAGGCGGGGCTCTGCTGCACACACCCCCTGCCTTGAGGCCAAGATCTTGGGGCAATGACAGTACTGGGCTGGGGCCCAGGGAAGAGCAATGATCCACTCCTTGCATAACCCTGCCTGCAATACTTGCACCAGTTGCAGGGATGTGCAGGCAGTGGATTGTGGATCTCCACAGGGCTTTGTACAGGTCACCACCCCGTGACCCTGCCCCTGATCCCAGCCTCGATTGCCTGTCCCACTCCCGAATACAGCCCTCTCGTGGCCCCACATCCCATGTAGGGAGTTTTGCTGAGCTGTTCTGCAGCAGGAGGAGGGGGGCTGACCTGGGCTACAACTCATCAAAACTCCCTATGTGGCCCAAAGGCCAAAATAATAGGCCACCCCTGAGGTACTGAGTCACCCTGTGGTCTCTAACCGCTGGACTCCAGGAGCCAGCAGCCCTCCCCTCCCAGTACAAGGCTCTGGGCTGTCTCCAGCACAGTCTCACCTGGAGGAACTCACTTGCTGGCTGCTGGCACTTCGCCTCCATCTCGCTGATCAACTCGTTGAGATGGGAAATCTCAGAAAGTTTAATGACCTTTTCTTTCTGCATATTCTCAACCTTCTTCTCCAGCTCTCCCAGCTGAGCCAGCAGGAGTTGCTCTTGCTCCTGTAGGAACTGGTGGGACTGTTGAAACTCAGACACAATCTTCTGCCTCTCGGCTCCTGCCCGTTTCTGTAAAACAACAGCAAGAAGTGACACCAGCACAGGCCTGAGTGTGCAGGGGACAGATTCTTGGCAAAGCCCAATACAGTTGGATAATATCCTTTCCTCTGGCTGATACACAGTCATTTCTTCTTGCCATTGCATTTGACCCTCATATGTATTAAGGGGAGGGGGCCATGCTGGATAAGATCAGTCAGAGATTTGGAGTAAGGCACCATCGCTATGCTGGTCACACCCAACTCTGTCCTGCTTTTTCATCAGAAACAGGTACTTCAGTCTTCGTTCTTACCCAGGATGTGGCAACAGCTGGGGACTGGACACAGGAGAAGCAATTGAAGTTGAATCCAGACAGGACAAAAGTGATGATGGTTGGCAAACCACCTGGCTTATGGTGAATAAATAGTGTTCCGCGTTCTTGGTTTTTTCCAATTTTCACTGATAAATTCCGTGATATTTTTTTTGAAGTAATTTGGTTTTTCCTGATTTACACCCATTTTTCAGTTCAAATCCCTGTTAACCAGCACTAGTGGGGAATGACCCATTCCCCACTCATACTGGTTAACAGCATTTTGAACTAAAAAACAGGTGGTGCTGGTAAGTTAAAAGTGATGCTGTGCTAGTTACCTGAGGCATAGGTTTGCGGCTGGACGCGGGGGGGAAAGGGTGGTGGCAGCGGCCGCATGCGGAGCAGGGGCGGGGGAGGGAGGGTGGTGGTGGCCGCACGGGGGCCAAGGGAGGGTGGCTGGGGGTGCGGGGCTCCCGGCTCTGACCCCGGGCAGGGCAGGATGGGCCACAGGAATCGCTCCTGGGGCAGGTGGGTCCGAGCTGCACCCTGGCAGCTCTGGCTTCAGCTCTGCCCCAGGCGCTGGGAGCTGCGAGCCCTGCTGGGGCGAGGCAGGGAACAGGCGGGACAGCCCGGCCCCGCTCCCTGCAGGCTTGGGCTGGCAGCAGCACCAAGCTCTTCCCAGTGCGCAGGGCAGCCTGCTCTTGTCCCATGCGCAGATCTGGGGGCATGCGCCCCCCAGAAAAGCCCAGCACAGCTGCCTAGCCCACAGCCCTCCCGGGGGAACGCATGCCTCTGGATCTGCACACAGGACAAGGGCAGGCTGCCGCCCACTCCAACTACTGGGAAGAGCCTGGTAGCACCACCGGCCCCAGCCTGCAGCAGCCGCAGGGTACAGTGCAAGTAGGTTGGCAAGCGCCAGGAAAAGCCCAGTGCTGCCACCGGCCCCAGCCTGCTCTCATCCCACACGTAGATCCAGGGGCACATGCCCCCCAAGAAGAGGCCAGCACAACCCACAGCCCTCCCAGAGGGTGCATAGCAGCAAGAGCCATGACCCAGAGCTCCGTGCCCTGCACCAACTGACAGCTCCCCCTGCTTTGCTCCCTGCTGTAGCCCGGGAGCAGCCGATGGGCTGCGCCACACCTCTCCCCCGCCCCTTCCCTAGTCCCAGCCTTACTCCCCTCCCTCCTTCACTGCCAATTTTTCTGCGATTTAAACAGATTTTTTTTTACTTTTCTTTCTTTTATCCCAGTTTCATCCCAGTTTTCATGTTTCATTCTTTTATCCTGCTTTCACCCCGGTTTTTATGTTTTGAAGATAAACCCTCAAAAATTCCCAGATTTTTTTTTTTTTTTTAATAAAAACTGAGACCGTGGAACATGATGAATAAAGAAACCGCTCATCGATGGGAGTGACTAGGGACACCTTTCACCAACTCCATCTGGTCTGCATCTGGTCACCATCATCCACGTCCTTGTAGTCTCAAGCAAAGACCACAGAAATGTGCTTTCTATCGGCCTGCATTTGAGCACCATCCAGAAGCTGTAGCTGGTGCCGAAGAAAATGGCCTGCTTTGTGATAGAGGTGGGTTATTAGGAGCACATTGCTCTAGTGCTCCAGAGTCTGCTCTGGCTTCCACCTTTCTGGGTGCAAAACACAATATTGGTTTTGACCACTAAGGCCAAAGTCAGGGCCTAGAATACTTCAGGCACCTGCTTCTTCCCTTGTGCCCCACTATGATCCTTGATGTCAGCAAAGCTTAGCTTCCTGCAAGGACCACATGCACACAAAGCCTCTTTGATGTAACTGTGTGGGAGGTGGTTCTAGATAACTGCTCCTCAGCCCCAGAAATCCCTCCCCCTTGTGATCCCAAGGCACCTACCAGATACACCTGGGTTTTCCTTTCTCCAGTCCATTTTAATCCCAAGAGGTTTTCTCTCCTTTCCCTCAGAGTCTTCAAATGGGTCTGAAGTGTTCCCTAAATAAATAAAAATGCTTTGAGCCTAGGGGTTCATGGATAGAGATTTCGGGGGCTGATACCGATAGTCGATTTTTAAGGAGACATATCGGCCGATACTGATCCAATTTTGATACAGCTGCATACAGCTGGTAAGTCTGTTGTGAAAGGGGAGGGAAGGGGCACGTGGGGGGCAGATCAATACCCCCCGCGGTAAGGGAGGGAGTGGGGCAGGCGCTTCCCAGCCAGGCCGGGGCAGGTGCAGGACAGAACTGTGGCTTGTGGCGGGGCATGGGGAGGGGAGCACCGTTGGTCTGGGAGTGGCTCATCCACCAGCTACTCCTGCCGCTCATCCAGGAAGGCACAGGGCAGGGGGCATGTGCCCCCAGATCTGCGTGGGGCGGGCCAGGCCGGGCAGGCTGCAGCTGCGGGCTGGGGCCAGGGGCTACACTTCACTGCACTGGGAGTAGGCACCAGCTGCACTGGGAGCGCGGCCCCCAGCCCCAGCCCACAGCTGCAGCCCACCTGGCCCACCCCACACTGCCCTGCACAGTTTCCAGGGGCATATGACCCACCCCACTCCCCCACCCCATGTCCACACAGACCATGGGAATATGGTTTGGCAAAAGCCAAAGGCAGTTAAGAGTGGTACCCAAAAGCCTGGACAAAGTAAAAGCCATAGTGACTTTCTAGTACCCAACTGGATGATTGTTTGTTAACCTCCAAGGTACCGCAAAAATCAGCAACGATCAAGAAATCAACTCAGAGACAACTGAAGGGCTAACGCTGAGAAGAGAGAAAGATCAAACACCCTGAAAGACTCATAAAGACTTGTGTACCTACCTCAAGACAGAGAGGCTTGGAAAAGTGAGTGGTAAAGACTCCTTCCAGAGTGATGTGCTAGTAATCTCTCTTCTGGAGAGTATGGGCAGGCTGAGAATACAGATTGTGCAATTTGCTATCTGGGATGGCTTATGGTTTTGTTTATGTAACACATACACACACTTGGAGTTGTGTGTGGTGAAGTGTGTTTTGGTTTTATGGCTGTGTATCTTGCATCCTCCAGGATTGAAAGAGAACCACCTCCCATCCCTCTTTGTCTTAAGATTCCCTCCAAGGAACCTGTGGAACCAGTCTGGTGACTCTGGCCACTTCACCAAGAGTGCTGACCACCTTTGAATTAATTGGTGTGCATTAGCAGTGTTCAAATAATGCTGCTTCTTAATTGGGGCCTTGTAGTGATGTCAGGAAAGTTATTTAAAGGTGTGTTTTTCTCCTTCCTCCTGGGGCTGCTGAAGGCAAAAAGCTGAACTGGGAGCCAGAAAACCCTGCTTCCCATGGCAGGGTCTCTCCCTGCTCTTCACTGAAGAAGCACACTGAAGCTACATGAAGGGAAAGCCGCAGGTACAGGGAAAGAAAGTCTGTCTCGGGGCTTGAGATCTCTGTTCTCTTCCACTTCTTTCCCCTTTTGTTTTGGGTTTCGAGGGGGATGATGCCATGAGTGCATTCTTCCCTAGTGCGGGCTGACCAGGAAACGGGGTCCTGGCAGTTCACTGGTCCCCATGTTGGGGGTTGTAGTGTCTCAGGATGATGGGATAGCTGAGGCTACATGTCCAGGCTGCAGCCATAAGCCTGGGCCTTTTTTGCTGTTTTACAGCTGTTGCATTTCAGTCCACCTGTGTGGGGCTGAACCCCAGCCATATGTTCAGCTGGTATATTTGGGCCAGGGTGAAGCCGTGGCTCTTCTTGTCGTTTAGCCAGGCCTCAGTGGTACATATGCCTGTTCAGCTTTTTGCCACCCAGTTTAGGCCCAGCACAATAGGCCTGGGCCTTCTTTTGTCCCTTTTGCAGTTTATGCCCCAACTAAGTAGTGTGGTTAGGCACTAGCTTTTCTTTGAGTTCTCTTGCAGTTTCCTGCCCCAGCAGAGCTGGGATGAGGACTAACAACTTTGGGGAAGGGGGGGTGATAAAGCCACCATGTGGGGTGAAGATCAACACTACAATTTCACAGGGAGCCATGAGGGGCCCTTTGCAATGCAGAATGACCTACATTCTCTAGCAGCTCCCAGCAGCGCAGTGGACCCATGGAGTAGCTCATTGGCAGCTATAGGGGTGCAGGCCTCCAGATTTCCACCCTTTGGAGAGTCCCAAATCCCAGACTTCCTGGGGATGGGTAAAGCCTCCCCAAGAGGATGCCACATACAGATTTTGTTTTGTACTTTATAGTGTTTTAAAATTATAGTTAGTGTTTACTTTTGTTTTTCCTTTATTCTTTGTAATAAATTTGGATTTTGTGTTTACACTGCTTGTGGGAAAAGGCTTGCTGGTTTTATTAGACCAACTAGTGATTCATTTGGTGTTTCCCAGGTAGACTGGGTAGGGGCTCGAACCAGGATAAAATATATTTAGTACCCCAAAATCAAATCTGGCCCTTGTTACTACTGAAAGGTGATCAGGAGAAGGGTTACATTTAGGAGGGAAGATGCAGTGATATGCAAGATTAGGCTTCAGAGGCAGTCCCGCGTAACGGAGCATGTGAGTGTGGAACTGAGAGGTGAACCCTGGGGACCAGGAAAGGGGAAAGGTCCAGTTTGAACCAAGGCTCCAGGACTGTTAAGAAGAGGTTTTGTGTCTTTCTCATTTAAGAGCTGTTTTTGTCCAAAGAAGCCCTAGAGATTGTTACACACCAAATTACATTTTGTAGCCTGTTCCCTACAAGGGCGGCTCCCCACAGCAGGTCACACCAGCACCTGAAAGAGAAATGACCAGTGGAAGGAAGGATGGGAAGAAATGATCCTGCAATTAAATCTAAAACTGATGCGCATTAGCCAAGCAGTGGTTCCTACCTTGTACTCCTCAGCAGCCTCCTCTAGGGGAACCACACTGTGAGCTCGGTGCACCCGGGATCGGTCGCACACCACACAGATGGGGGTTTCATCATCTTGGCAGAACAGTTTCAGAGCCTCCCCGTGCTCCCCACACACTCGCTGACCTACGGCTCCCTCCGCCGTGCCCGCGCTCAATAGCTCTACTAAATTGCCCAGCTGCCTGTTTGGGCCCAGGGTCCTCTGGGGAAAGGTCTGTCTGCACTGGGGGCAGGTGACGTCTGTCTCAGCCCCCTCCCAGCACCGGGTGATGCAGGCTCGGCAGAAGTTGTGCCCACAGCCCATGATCGTCACCGGATCCCTGAAGAAGTCCAGGCAGACGGAGCAGGTCGCTTCATCCCGGAGGTTTTGTACAGAGCTCGCAGCAGCCATGGCTCTGAGGGGAGGGTGGGACAGGGCTGGCTTCACTTTCCTGAGCTCTGGCGCATGCTCAGACATATGCAGCTGGGAGTTTCCCTTCCTGGAAATGACACTGAATGCAGGCTGACCTGGCAGGAGTCCATGGGTAAAGGGTTTTTTAATTGAAATTATTTCAGCAATTCCTCAGCTGAAACTCACTCTAGCTCCTGCCCCTGGATTCTCTGGGGAAACCTGTTTGCTCTCTGTACACAGGCAGTGATACTCAGTGCACAAAAAGCCCAGAAGCCCTGATCCTGCCCACAATCCCCGGTGCTTTGCTCTCCTCAGGCCAGTCCTGCCCAGGAACTCAATGGGACAGTCCCTGGCACAGAGGTCAGCAGGGGCACGAGTGCTTGCAGCATCAGACCCTGGGGGATGGCTGCCCACAACCCCTCCCTCAGCACAGACAGATGGACAGCTGCTCCCCACAGTGAGTCTCCCCACAGCCATCGCCAACCTGGCCTAACAGCACCCGTCAGGATCCAGGCCCCTTTGACCTGAGCACTGAACACAACAGCTAAGGGGGGCCCTGCCCTGCAGCCGGGACAGTCTGATGGGTAAGGATGGAGCAGGAGTCTGGAGGACTACAGCAGCAGGGGAGTGAGGGAGGTGGAGCAGCTGAGCCCATATTAGTGCACAAAGTTTGCTGTAGGAAACGTGGAGCAGAACCCAAGAATATCACCTGCACCTTCTTAGCGGGAGAAGAAGGGCCCAGAGAAACCCCTCACCCCTCAACCACTGCAGAAACAGGCTGTGCCATGGAGCAAGACCCTCCAGGAACAGGGAGTGCCCAAAAGAGCGGCCTCTCCAGCAGCTGCCTGGGAATGGGGCCCCTTCATACCCGCTGGTGGGGCAGAAAAGAAGGAAGGTCTTGATTCCCAGGCTCCCCTGTGCTGATGTCTCTATAAGGCAGGGAGGACCCCTTTTGTTGGTGCAAACCACCCTTTGCAGCCTGGCCCGAGGGGCTTCTGGGGGCTCCTGGAAGGCCTAACATCTGAATAGTCTCCAGAAGGTGGCCAGCTGAGGCCAGGGAGGAGGGGTTCACGCTGAGGTCTAAACCTCAGGGATTTGTTCTATCCCTCCAAATTGAATCGGTGTGTTTTTAATTGAAACCCACCATTTCAATTTACAGTGAGGGTCCCGATCCTTTTTTTCTTTTTTTTGGTCAGAGCTGGAGTGAGCTGCTGGCAGGCCAAGTGGCCCCTGAGCTGCAGGGTACCCCCATACTTCCCTCTGTGGCACTGGGGCCACCTGGGCAGGCTGCTAGCGGGCCGGGTGGTGCCCCAGCTTGGAGGCAGCACCCAGCCCAATTCAACTGTTTCCCGAGCCCGCCCAGAAAGCAGCACTTGGGAGGCTTCCAGCAGGCTAGCAGCCCACCCAGGTAGCCGGGGGGGGGTGCCACTGCCACGGATGGAAGGGCCAGGGCCCCCTGCAGCTCAGGGACCACTCAGCCCACCAGCAGCCGGACCCCAGCTGCAGGAGAGGCAGGCAGGCTCCTCAGGAAAAGAAAAGAAAAGAAAGCAAAACAAAACAAAAAAGGGACTGGGCCTCTCACCAATTTCTTTTTTAAGTAAAATGTTTCCTGTTCCAAACCAAATCAGCCAAATCAATTCCAAATCCATGGGTTATTCAAGAACCATATTTGGCCCTACTACCAGCAAACATACTCCATCCCCACCTGGGGCTTCAGATGTTTCCAAATCATTTGGCGGGCATCCTACGAGCAGGCCCAAGCCCAGAGGCTTGGGGTTTGGATGCCCCTGAGTTTCACTCGCCCTCAGCTGTATGGTGGCTACAGGAGAAGCTAGGAAGAAGTGCCCCATTTCCATAAAGTGGGCGTAAAGCCAAGATCTTCCCACGGAAAATGAATGTGGGAATATTTTCTGGCCCCATGCCAGAAAGGGGGTTATCCCTTGGCCCTGGGAAAATCACCTTGGTTGTCACGGTATTTCCCCTGCCGGGTACCTTCAGGAGGCACATGCTGAAGGCAGAAATGCCAAGGGGCCCGATCCTTTTTTTCCGTGGAGGCTGTGCTGCCTACCTCTCGCAGCTGCATTGTTGCAATTTGCAAGGTTGCAAATTAAACTACATCCAGATGTAGTTTAGTGTGCAACAATGCAAAGTCATAGCTCCCAAAAGTAAGTGGGAGAGGGAGAATGAGGCCCCCATAGAGGGGAAGTAGGGAGTGATTTGGGCAGGGCTGGGGTTGGGGCTGCTATACAGCCAGGCAGCGCATGGGGCTTGGGACCCAGGGCCAAAATACGCAGCTGCAGGGCCCTGCTAGGGAGCGAGATGGGGCTGTGGGCAGTGTGTCTGGGAGGCAGGGGACGGGGCCAGTTTCCCACTGCTGCGTGCACTCCTGGGTGAATGGGAGAACTGCACCCTCCAGATCAGTGTGCAGGGCGGGGGCGGGCTGCCTGCTGCGGACTCAGGCTCCCTACCCTGCTGCTCTCCCTCGGGGCCTCTGCAGCCCAGCAGCTGCAACCTGGCGCTGCAGGGCACAGCAGGGCCATGCAGGGCAGCTGCTTGCCACTGTGAGCTCTGTGCTGCCCTGATGACGCGCCCCTGTGTGTGTGGCAGTAGGCGAGGGGGGCACCACCCAACGCTTCTGCTGCTGCCACATGGGCAGACGTGCATCACCAGGGCAGTGTGAAGCTCAAAGCGGCAAGGAGATCCCCACATGGCCCCACTGCCCTGCTATGCTGGATCATACCTGCAGCACCCCCCACAGCCTCCTGCTGGAGGTCCCGGGTCCCTAGCCCCATAGCCCTGGCAGCTGGAGGACCCCTCTGGCAGGGCTGTGGGTGGGGGGCAAGGGCACCAGCAGGACTGGGGGGGCTGCAGGGAGGGAAGTGTGGGGCAGAGCAGGGCCAGAGGGCTGGGGGGGGGGGGGGGGGGGGGGGCAGTGAGTGGCTTTTCAGTTTAATCACAGATTTTGAGGGGTTTATAAGAGAATTTGCCATTTTGTATGAGAGAGTTGGTGATTTTTTTTATTAGGGACAACCAGGATCCCTGGTTATCAAGCACGTCTTGCTTGTTGTCAGGTAGCAATGCGTATATTTAATCACCTACAGAAACCCTAAACCAAGTCCAACTGCTAATAAATAATTAACTGAACAAGGCAAATTCCCTTCTTAACCTGTCCTTCTCTTGACTTCTGACCTCCTTGTCCCTCTCCTGCTCATTTCCCCTGCCTCTTCATCTCTTAACAACAATCTAGTCAAGCAGATGGAAGCAAATGCCAGAATGTGTCATGAGGAAGTGGCTGGGCCCTAGCATGGCCTACAGGGGGATGTTTCTGTTCGTAATAAGCCCTTGGACTTATCCTGAGCAGTGCTGAAGCACCAAAGTTTGGTGCCCGGGGCAAAGCCTGCAGCGGCAGACCATCCTCACCCCGTGCACAGATCCAGGGGGACACATGCCCCCCCCCAATCATTCCTGCCGGAAGTGCACGCAGTGACAGGAGCCACCCTTCCCCCATCACTGCACCTCCCAAATGAGCTGCCATCATTTATCCCATGGCCCAACTTGGCTGGGCAGCACCTGTTGGCGCCCGCTTTGCTTCAGCGCCTGGGGCAATTGCCCCACCACTTTACTACGGCATGATCCTGAGTGAACATACATGGGAGCAGGTGCATGAGGCACAGTGTGATGGAGAAGCCAGGAGAGACAGACTCCTCCCATGGGTGCAGCAGAGCCTGGAGAGAGCAGAAGAGGCCCACACTAAGAGCCACGGGGATGCACAGAGATGTCCTGTTTTTGCAAGGGAGCAGGACATCAAATATGTAGCTTTCCTCAGGGAGCATGCTGCCATCTTTGTGGCTTGCCTCTCCCTACTCCGTTTCCGACACATGCCGAGGCCCTCCCAGTGCCTGCTGCTCCTGGGGAGGAAGGAGAAGACATGGGAGGGGAGATTTCTCCTTCCCTACAGCCCACTGCAGCCAGACTGGCTGGGCCCATATTTCAGAAAACCCCCTCGATTTGGGTTTATTCTGGATGTCCATCACGGAGCAACGCAGCGTGGCTCTCCAAGGGGTTGGGCTCCTGCAGCTCCCACCCACTCCTCCTGCACTTATGACTGACAGACAGCCCAGAGCACTTGCCTGGCTAGGTCCTGTTTTGGGGAAAACACTGCGAGAATTACGTGGCTAAACTTGGGCCTTAATAACTTTACGGGGTCACAGGGTGAACAAATGTGAAGTACTAATGCCTGGGCCCCACTACGTCCACTTAGTTTTTGTCTTTGTAAGTAACCTAAATTTAAGCCAAGAAACCAGAGGCCATCTCCTCCTACGGCCACAGAGACTCCTTGTGTCCCCCTCCCACATCCCTTCCTTTTACCTCCAACACACTCACAGTCTCCATCAGGGCACAGGTTGTCTGGCAGAAATCCTGGAGTCTCCTTTCCAGCTCAGGAGAAATTGGCACCGGCTGTGGGATCTCCCCCTTCTCACACCTGGGAAAACCCATCTCAGGTGAGTGAATGAACTGGCAGAACTCCGTGCCATTCCCTGCTCAGCCCAGCTCCGTGGAGGTGCAGCACGGGCAGTGGCAGTGCGACCGTCCCTCACACTGCCCCATTCATGTTCCCCCCCCCGCCGGGTCACTGCTCACCTGGGTAGATTTGTGACCAATGGCCCGTATTCCACGCTGATGGCCCAGAGGCAGCCAGACCTCAGGAGAAGTCACATTTGTTGGAGAGGTTTTTGGTTAAAAATGGCCTGTCCGATAGAGTGGATGACCCCCTCAGCTTTGGAGAAATGCTCCCCTTGGGATTAAATTCACTACGGTGAAATGTGCATCCTGCTACACCAACCGCACTACTGAGCCCAGGGGAGGTACAAGTCCACTGTGGTTTTCAGCCCCTGCCCAGCATCAGCCCATGTGAGGAGGAGTGAAGTGGAGCCACGTACATACCTGGTCAGAGTCTATCTGATATCCAGGGGGACAGAGAGATCCACATGGCCCCAACCCAGCTCTGTGCTTGCTACATATGTCAGCAAGAGATGCCCAGTATTGGGATGGCCCCACCTCTAAGTAATCCCACAGCTGGAATAGGGACCTACAGCCAGTCCTTGTTGCTCCAAATCCAAGGGTTTTTCTGAAATATGGGCCCAGCTAGTCTGTCTGCAGTGGGCTGTAGGGAAGGAGAAATCCCCCCTCCCACTTCTCCCTCCTGCACAGGAGCACTGGCACAGGTTCCTTGACAATTCACCATCTCCCTTCATGTCAGTGCAGAGCGGCAGGAGGAGGTTTTATTCAGAGCACTGAGCCATATGAGGAGGAGGCCGGATGCCTCGCAGTACCCTGGAGGTCTAGCTCCTGTGCCCCATGGTCTGTGAAGAGTTGAGGAACAGAGGACAGAAGAAAGTCAAGGAAATGTCAAGAAAGGGAAAGCAAGTGCGGTGCAGTCAGTGACTACTGCACTTGCAATATCCTATGTCATGCTCAGGCTGTCAATGGTGCATGAGTTGGCACATCCACTCCCAAGCTCCCCACCGAGGCAGGGAATGAGAGTCAAGGTCACACTCTGGAGCTGGGAAACTTTGACACAAGGACAGCGCTGGGAGTGACGTGCTACAGATCCCACCCCCAAGGATAAATCCCTTCATGCCCGGCCCTCAGCTTTCTGGCTCTGGGCAAGCCTAGGGAGGGAAGGAGAATGTGACAAACGCCAAACTGGATTGGTGACTATCTACAGGACACAGACCTCTACCCAGTGTCCTGCTGTACCCTGAGACTGGGTCTTGCTCATGGGAGACTCCTCTCTGCTTAGCAAGACTCAATCTGACCAGCTCCCTGACCAGACCTTACATCTTGGTGGAGAACCAACAAGCTCTTGGCTTCCCTAAGCTTGCAAAAATAGGTGTGCCATCTTTGTACAAGCGGTGAAACCCGCTGCTGCTAGCTGCCACAAAATCACAAGAGAAACAGTAAGATCAGAATAGGTTTATTGCATAAGACAGAAAAACACAGGACAAAGATTCAACTTGCAGACAGACAAACAAAAAATCAAACCAAAACACTGCACTGCTACCTTCTGACTTGGAACAGCTTCCAGGTGCCTTCCTTGTTTCACTCAACAAGCAGCCCACTAATCTCTAGGAAGACCCCACAGCCTCTCTCTGGCTCGAGCTCCTATTTCACCTGAAAATATGAGTGACTCCCTCCCAGCAAAGGACTTCTCCTTTGATCCAGTCTTTTCTAACACTTCATCTTTCCTTCATTCAGTTCCTGAAACCAATCCACATCATCTCTTCTGAGATCTTCCCTGGTGCTTCACAGGAACACTAACAAAATCCCCTTTGCATGGACTCAGCTACTGTTGAACAGAAGTCCTCAGTCTCCAAGTCTAACCCTAAAGCTGAACACATACAAATATATTCACAATAACAATGCACATATGGGAGCTTGGTTTTAGTTGCTTATAAGAGAGCAAGCATGATGGTCATTGACCCAACTTAGTGGGGATGTCTGTGAAATGCCCCACTGCTTAGTTCATGACAGGGAGGGATGGGGAAATCCACGTACTAATACATGGCACCAAGGAGCTGGCCTCGCCCTGGGAAGCCTGTTGGGAATCTCCCTCTTGCTCTCTTTTCCCTCCTTTCACCAACTGATTTGTCCAGCACTTTTTTTGAAGCCATGGTCCTTTCTCTCTGTGTCCCTACAATCTTCTGCTCCATGGTGCAAATCAGGCCCCCACATCCTTTCTCCTCCTTTCCCAAGGACTCTCCAGTTAGTTTTTTGGAATTCACTATTTTGTCTTTCTTCTGCTGGTCCCTCTGCTGACACCTGGGCTGTCCCTACCCGGGCACCACTGTTAGCCCCCAAAGTTCACAGCACTTTGGACAGGAGCCCTCGTAAACCACATTAAAGATGTATTCTGCATTACTTCTCAGGCCTACGGTGGCTGAATTCCCCTCCCACCTCTAGGCATGAGAACATGGGAATGCTGTTAACTCTTCCACACGGACAGAGGATAGGGGCTTGGGGCCTGCTGCAGAAGCTATTTATTGGTAGATCCAGTTGAGATCCTACTGCACAGGGCTGTATTAATTGCTCAAAGCAGATGGGAGCTTCCAGCTTCTCCCCAGGCTCCCAAATCCTACTTCATTCATTCTCTGTCCCTGTGGCAGCAACAGCTCGTGTGTCCCAAACCCCACAACTCTTTTGCTCCCATCTGTGAACCTGCCCCTGAATCTCACCCTTGCCAGTGCACTGTCCAGTCCCCCACTACCCTTCCCTTCCTTGTCTCGGTCTCTCAGCCTCTGCCCCTACAGCAAAGACGGATCTCACTCCATCCAGCTCCTTGGGAACCCCCAGCCCAGGGGCCTTGGCTGCTCATGAAAAACAACCCAAACCAGCCCAGCAGCGCCCCAGTAGCAGAGCTGCACCTCCAGACCCAGCCTGCCTCCCACACATCCCCAGCTGGGGCCTCCCTGGCCAGAGGATGCCCAGAGGCACTTTGCAGTGAGCCCCCAGCCCTGGGCTGCTCTGGTCGGAGACAGACCAATGCTCCAGAGCTGGGGGCTTCCCTCAGGGGACCCTGTACTGCCAGCCCCGCTGGAGCCCTCAAAAGCCAGGGAGCAACATGCCTTGTTACTGCTGCAGCAGTGGCATGGTCTGGTCTGTACAGACACAACCTAAGCTTGTCCTAAGAGTAGAGAGGAGTAAAGGGGAGTCCTCCAGGGTCAGAGAGACTGCTTAGAACAAGGCCAGAGATACCCACATTACCCTTGGCTGGGTAACATCCCATCCCTGGCTCAGGGGCACAGTCTAAGTGCGGGTGTACCAGAACCAAATAGAATGAAAGGCTTGAGCCAGAGCCATGGCCGGATTGTTTCTCCAGCAAACAAAGCTGGTGGGAAGGTGAAGATTGGGTCCTCAGTGTCAGCATCAAAAAATGACACCCGCCCTGCTGCATAGTCCAGACAGACCCGCACCCTGTTGGGCTCCTGGCACTGGAAGAGGGGTGTTGGCTTAGGGGCAGTGAGAGCCTCCAATTGGCCATAAAACTGGTTCTGCACAGCCCAGATCCCTTCTTCAGGGCTAAAGAAGAACTTTCCCTTCCTCCTCACAGACTCTTTGGCAACCCCCACAGCCCAGCAATCCGCCTTCCTCACCTCCACCACCCAGCAGTGTTTCCCCAAGGTGAATCCCTCATGGCCCAGCACACAGTACGCAAAGTTAAACCTCTCAGGATTATTTTGCAGAGGCTGCCGTGCCTGTTTCCATCTCATACTTCTTCGATCCGCAGACAGGACAAGACAGGGATGAGCTGTGTCTGGAGCCAGAGTCACTGCCACTGGGAGAGAGAACAGCATCAGCTCAGCCCTGGGGCAGGCAGAGCCATTCTTCACCCTCCCCAGCAGTCCCATTCTCCCAGGGACTGCCCCATGGCCCCAGGAGCTGTCTCTGCCCTGAGCCCAGAGGCTAAGCACAGACGGCCCCACAGCTCCTAAGCCTGGCACTGCCAGCTGCCCCTGCTCCTTACCCACTGCAGGGGCTGCCCCATTCCCAGCAGCAGGGACACAGGCAGGAAGGGCCCCAAAGCTGTGAGTGAGGGGGGCAAAAGGAGGCAGGTGACAGCCCCAACTCCCTCAGCCCTGCACTCCCAGGCTGGGAATGGAGGCGAAGAGGCAGCTGTGGAGAGGACCCACTCAAGCAGTGCAAGGGGATGAGGAGTGGCACAAGCCAGTAGCATCTTCACACCCACAACAGGAGGGAGCAGCTGCCCAGGGAGAGCCGGCCCTGCCCCAGAGAAAGGGAATGGGAGAAGAACCAGGGGAGCCTCTGCCAGGGGCAAGGAGAGGGACATGACAGCCCTGAGGGACAATGGCCACCTCCCTCCCCTCAAACGAGCAGCTACACATAAGTCTAAGGCCACAGGCCTATGCAAAGAGAAAGTCTCCGTGACTCCATGCAGGATTCTGGGAATTTGCTGCAACTCGGGACAATCCCCACGAGAGCTTACCCTTGGTGTGTGAACCCTGCAGATCCCCACTTTTTTGCTCCCAGGCAGACAGCAGAATATCTGGAGGGGGAAAGAGCACAGACATGACACTTCCTGCTGTCAGGCTGGTACGGACATTGCAGCCCAGCTCCCACCTCTCTGACCCGAGTGCCTCAGACTGAGCAGAGATGCTGGGGTGGCTCCATCTCTACCCCAGCTACCAGCACCTGCGGCTGTTGTAACCTCAGAAGCCGCCCCTGCATCTCCCTGCACCTCTGCAGTGGCACCATCTCTGCCTGGAGGTGATGTCTTGCTTTTGCAAGGGAGCAGGACATCAAAGGTGTAGCTTCCCACAGGGAACATCCCTCCATCTGCCTCACCTGCCCCTTCCTACTTCAGACACATACAAGGGCCCTCCCTGTGCCTGCTGCTCCTGGGGAGGAGGGAGAAGTGGGAGGGCAGATTTCTCCTTCCCTACAGACCACTGCAGCCAGACTAGCTGGGCCCATATTTCAGAAAAAAACCCTTGATTTGGGTTCTCTATTCTGGATGTCCATCACTGAGCAACAAGGCCTGCCTCTCAGAGGCGATGGGCTCCCACAGCTCCCACCAACTCCTCGTGCAGCTGAGAGTGACAGAGCCCAGAGCATATGCCCTGCTAGGCTGCGTCCTGGGGAAGCACTGTGAGAATTATGTGGTTAAATTTGGGCCTTAATTTTCTGAGGTCACAGGGTGAACAAATGCGATAAGGTTAATGCCTGGATCCTCCTTGTCCACTTAGTTTGTTGGCTTTCTGCCTTTTATAAATAACCAAATTTTCAGCCACTAGACCAGAGCCCATCTCTGCCCACAGTCAGAGACTGCACCCTGGGTCCCCTCCCACATCCTCTCTCAGTACCTTTGGTCTTCCTCAAAGTTTCTGTCAGGGCATGGGTTTGCTGGGAGAAGTCCTGGAGTCTCCTTTCCAGCTCAGGAGAAATTGGCACTGGCCGTGGGATCTCCCCCTTCTCACACCTAGAAAAACCCATCTCAGGTGAGTGAATGAACTGGCAGAACTCCGTGCCATTCCCTGCTCAGCCCTGCTCCGTGGAGGTGCAGCACGGGCAGTGGCAGTGCGACCGTGCCTCACACTGCCCCATTCAGATGTTTTTCCCTGCCTTGGTCGCTGCCGACCTGGGTAGATTTGTGACCAATGACCTAGCAAAGACTGGCCCCTATTCCACACCGAGGGCCCAGAGCCAGCCAGACCTCAGGGGAAGTCACATCTGTTGGAGAGGTTTTAAGTTAAAAATAGCCAAAACAACACCCCCGTTTTGGAGAAATACTCCCCTCAGGATTAAGTTCACTGGAGAAATTTCATCTTGCCCCACCAACCAGACTGCTGAGCCTTGGCGAGGCACAAGTCTACTGTGGTCTTCAGCTGCTTCTCAGCACCAGCCCGTGTGAGGAGTAAAGTGGAGCCACGTACCTGCTGAGGGTCTTTCTGATCTCCTGGAAGACAAAGAGATCCAAAGTGAATCATCTATTCTATGCCACACCCTGGGGGTCTCGGGGAGGCATTTGGAAACACGAGAGAGACAGGGCCGAGTGCTGAGATTTCCATCACTGGCATGCGTGTGTCTAACTCTTCAGAAATCAAGACCTGTCATGTCTGTGATGCACATACCAGGTCGCCCTGTGGCCTCTAACTGCTGGACGTCAGGAGTCAGCAGCCCACCCATCCCAGTACAAGGCTCTGGGCTGCCTCCAGCACAGTCTCACCTGCAGGAACTCACTCGCCGGCTGCTGGCACTTCACCTCCATCTCGCTGATCAACTCGTTGAGATGGGAAATCTCCTCAGAGAGTTTGGTATCCTTTTCCTTCTGCATCTTTGCAACTTCCTTCTCCAGCTCTCCCAGCTGGGCCAGCAGGAGTTGTTCTTGTTCCTGTAGTAGCTGGTGCAGCTTCTGAAACTCAGACACAATCTTCTGCCTCTCGGCTCCTGCCTGTTTCTGTAAAACAACAATACTAAGTGACCCCAACACAGGCCTGCATGTGCAGGGGACAGATTCTTGGCAAAGCCCAAGACACCAGGATAATATCCTTCTCCCTGGCAGATATGCAGTAATTTCGCTTTGCCATTGCATTTAACCCTAATACGTATTAAGGGTGGGGGTGGCCATGCTGGGGGAGATCAGTCAGAGAGTTGAAGTGAGGCACCATCAGTACACTGTCCCTCTTTTTCATCTGACCCAAGTACTCCAGTCTTGGTCCTTAACCAGTAGCTGGCAACAGCTGGGGACTGGACACAGGAGAAGCAATTGAAGCTGAATCCATGCAAGTCAGAGGTGATGATGTTTGGCAGGCCTCCTGGCTTGTGGGGAATAAAGAAAACACTCACTAGATGAGGATGACTAGAGGCACATGTCACCAATTCTGGTCTGGCCTGTACCTGGAACTGGCCACCATCATGTAACCTCAAAAACAGAAAGCACATTTCTTTAGTCTATGTGCCTGCTTTGAGGAATAGCCAGAAGTTGTAGCTGTTGGAGAACACAACAGCCTGCTTTGTGCCAGAGGTCGGTTGCCAGGAGCACGTTGCTCCAGTGCTCCAGAGGCTGCTCTGGCTTCCACCTTTTTGGGTGCAAAACAGGGTTCTGGATTTTGACCTCTAAGGCCCTAAAGAGTCTGGGCCCTGCATACTTCTGGCACCCCTTTTCCCTTATGCCCCACTGTGATCCATTGACATCAGTCAATAGTAACATCCTACAAGGACCACACATGTGTCGAGCTTCTTCGGTGAAATCATGTAGGAGGTGGTTCTGGGGAACTGCCCCTCAGCCCAGGCAATCCCTCCCATTGTGGTCCCAAGACACCTACCAGGGATTCCTGGATTTTCCCTTCTCCAGTCTGTTTTAATCCCAGGAGCTTTTCTTTTCTTTTCCTCAGAGTCTTCAAATGGGCTTGAAGTTTTTCCTAAAAAAATAGAAATGAATTAAGCCATTTTATCTTGATGAGCGGAGGAGGGGGGTGCATGGGATGATTTCAGTGGCTTGCTCTGCAGGGTGCTAACGAAGGAATTTCTTTGGATACCCAGACACCAGCACTCGAGAGCTCTTTGCAGACCCGAGTATGCTCATGGCACTGGAGACACCTCTGAAGTGCAATCAACCGCTGGAGCTGAGGAGGGAGCTTCAGGCCACAGACACCTTTTTTGGGCCCAGTCCTTAGCGGAGTTCTCAGAGCAGGAAACAGGTGTCTCGGAGTGACGCTCTTGAAGGTTGGTTTCTGACACTATAGAGCTGACACGGCCTGATGAGTTCAGCCTGAAAGCCGTTGGTAACTGCACTGCCGGGACAGAAGGCACGCAACCACAGAGCAACTCCATTAGCATAGCTGACGCATGACGAGTGGCAGGGTTCACTCCAGTGATGCTCTAAACTCTGCTGGGAAGCAGGGCAGATATTAGGGCTGTGCAAAGCCTTCGGATCCCACTTCGGATCCAGACCCGCTTTGGATGCTTCGGCGTCTGAAATGGCACTTCCAAATCAAAGTGGGATCCCAGCAATGGTGTCCAGAGTGGGTCGGGAGCATCCAAAATGCTTCGGATTCGCTTTGGATATTTTGGACCTGCTTTGGCCATTTTGAAGCAATTAGAAGAGGGAAGGGGAGCAGGGGAGGGACAGAGTGGGAGGGGGAAGGGGGGGCAGGAAGATTGACGTCTGTAGGTAGCCAGTCAGAAGGATTTCTCCCTGGCTACCTTTCCAATGGCAGTGTCTGTGGGGTGGGACTAAAAAAAGTATAAAAGCCTCTGTTTCCAGCCCTTCCCCACCTTTTGCTGCTCGTTCCTTGTCAGTGGCTGCACGAGAGAGGAACACTGCAACTGAGACCTGCCTGCTGCTTTTTCGTGTTATAAAGGAGTGTTTAGGATCTGGCTTAGCTTAGCTATTCTATTCAATTATTAGTAGTATTAAAATTCAATTTATTTCTTTGAATAGTGTAGCAGGACACTAAGGTGCCTGCTACTAGGAGAGCCAGGAAGGCTCGTCAGGTGCCGGTCACTAAGGCAACAAAAGGGGGCTAATGGGTTACACCTGCCTAGCCGGCTGAAAGAAGGGGCAGGGCCTGGCCTTTATAAACCACAAGCTGAGGCCAGAGGCAGTTCCCTACCAGCATCCAAGGCAGAAGGAGCTCCCCGCCAGCCGGCCGACA
>NW_005842559.1:1027989-1046353 GCF_000455745.1 Alligator sinensis | reverse complement strand
ATCATCAAAGTCGTGGCGGGCGAGAATAGGAGGGTGCAAGTCCGAAGCTTGGCACAGTAGAGGAGGTGGCAAGGGCTAGCATGGCGACCCTGCCATCCCTCCTGTTACAAACAGTTTTTTTGGAAACTTGTTTTGGAAACTTTGCAAAAAGAAAGTTGTGTTTTCCCAGCTAGTGTTATCTATCACTGTGCGGGGAGGCACAGATTGCTTGCACGCACATACATAGAGACCCAGAATATAGAAAAAAAATCACAGCAGAAGAAGACAGATATTTACAGAAGAGCAAGACACAGATAATATACTGAGATACAGGAAGACACACAAATAATTTTATTCGGAGCATAAGATAGACAATATCATGAGCCACAAAAAAAACGCACAAATAATTTCATTCACAGCACAAGATAGACACAGGTATTTACAGGAGAACAAGACAGACATATACAAAAGGATTTACACACACGCAGCTCGCACACACACGCGCACACACACACACACAATATAAAGAAGAAAAATCAGATATTCATAGGAGAAGAAGACAGACAGACAGACAGACAGCACACAATTTTTACATAGCTCTTAACACCAAAGCAAACAGTCAAAGAGGAGTCCAGTGCACGCATGCAACAGAGGGAATAAAACACACAACACAAAAGGAGTGATACACACACACAGACCTTTTGTAGCACAGGAAAGATCAATATGAAGCGTGCTGGAAAGGCAGGTGCCAGGTCTTCTGGCAGGGGAGGGAGAGGGGGTAGGGGGAGAGCTAGAGCTGCAAGCCCCCCACCCCCATCCCAAACACGGCTGCTCAGGAAGGGAATGCATCTATGACACCTGTGCTGCCAGGGGAAGCAAGGAGGTGGGAGCAGTGTCTGCACCTGACATCCCTGCACCTGCACCACCTCCCCTCAGTCCAGAAGTGGGCACCAGCTGTGGCATCACTGTCTCTTCCACCCCAATGCCAGCTCTCAGCGTGAGCCTCCCACTGCCAGAGGAGGAGCTGGAGCTGGAACCAGGGATGCTGAGTGCGCTGGCTCAAGCAATTCTGGGGACCGAGGGGGAATCAGAGTTTGTGCTCCACACCCCTCAAGTTTCCCCTAGACCCAGGTCTCCTCCAGAAAGCAGCACCTCAGAGGAGGCTGAGGTTATCGAAGCAAGTGGCTCAGCTGAGGCAGCTTCTCCTGCTGTTGAACCTCAGCCTGCTGAGAAGGGGGAAAAGGCAGGATCCTCGCCCTCAACCCAGAAGCGGAGGAGTACTGTAGTGTGGGATCATTTTGAGGTGGCAGATGATCCCAGGTTTGCCATCTGCCAGCACTGCCAAAGGTACATGAGCCATGGCAGGGATGTGAGACACTTCACCACCACAGCCATGCTGCTGCATCTGAGGAGGCAGCACCCCCCTGCCCTTCTTCCTGCTGCTCAGCCTGGCACCAGTGTGAGTGTGCTGAAAGGGAAGTCCCCCACTCACTCCAAAGCCCCCTTACCCCCAAAGTAGAGGAAGGCCACCCTGGACCAGTCGGGGAAAGGTGGACAGAAAGGGGGGCATGTTCCCAAGGCGAGAGAGATCACCCAGAGCATTGAGAGATGCTTGCTCTGGATAGCCAGCCCTTCTCCCTAGTTGAGCAGCCAGGGCTCAGGCGGTTTGTAGCACTTCTGGCCCCATTTTACAAAGTGCCTGCACACACCACCTTTAGCAGGACAGAGGTGCCTTCCCTGTATGAGGCATGCAGGGAGTACTTGAGGGAGGAGCTGTGCAAGGCAGGACTGCACTTCGCCTTGCACTTCACCTCCGACATCTGGAGCAGCCGGGGTGGCGATCACGTCTACCTCTCCCTCACGGGGCACTGGTGCGCTCAGTCGGGCCGTTGGTGGGCTCTACTGCAAGCTGAGGTGCTGGATGAGTCCCACACGGCAAGGGAGATCATGGGGGCCATGAACTGCATGGTGCAGGGGTGGCTTGTTAGGCAGGCCGAGCTCGCCCACGGGTTTATGGTCACCGACAATGGGGCCAATATGGTGAAGGCTGTCTGTGATGCCAATTTTGTTGGCATCCGCTGTGTGGCACACAGGCTGCACCTAATAGTGAGGGATGTCTTGGAGGGAGACAGGGCTGCCAGTGATGGTGCCATACTGCTACAAGCCAGCTGATTTCGAAATGCAGGAAGGTGTTGAGGTACTTCCACTTCAGCATCAAGGGGAACAAGATGCTGCAGGAGAAACAGGCAGAGCTGAGCATCCTGCAGCACAGAATCAGGCAGGACGTGGAGACTCGGTGCAACTCCGCATACCTGATGCTCGAGAGGCTGGTGGAGCAGCAGAAAGCCATCCATGAGATGGCTTTGCTTAGGGAGATTGGGTTCAGTGCCCCCTGAACAGAGCTGAGTGGGGTACCATCTCCCAGATCTTGGTGGTCCTCAAGCCCTTCCTTGAGGCCACCGAGACCCTTAGTGCTGGCAATGGCCTCCTCAGCCAGGTGATCCCCTAGTGAGGGAACTGGAGAACCTCACTGGAGGGGACCAGCAGGGGAGATCATGCTTAGCGGCAACAAACATGGGTTCATTCGAGGCAGGTCCTGTCAGACCAACCTGGTGGCCTTCTATGACCAGGTCACCAAATCATTGGACGCAGGTGTCGCAGTGGACGTAGTCTTTCTGGACTTTAGAAAGGCCTTCGACACTGTCTCCCACCCCATTCTCATTAAGAAATTAGGTGACTGTGGGGTCGATGCCTGCACAGTCAGATGAGTCGCAAATTAGCTGGAGGGCTGAACCCAGAGAGTGGTGGTTGGTGGGTCTTTTTCGACGTGGAGGGATGTGGGCAGTGGGGTCCCCCAGGGCTCGGTCCTCGGGTCCACACTGTTCAACATCTTCTTCATCGGTGACTTGAACAAGGGGGTGAAAAGCACCTTGTTCAAATTTGCGGCTGCCACTAAGATGTGGGGAGAAGTGGGCACACTGGAGGAGAGGGACAGGCTACAACTAGATCTGGACAGGTTACAGGGGTGGGCGGATGAGAACAGGATGGGATTCAACGCTAACAAGTGCAAGGTGCTGTGCCTGGGGAGGAAGAACCAGCAGCAGACCTGCAGGCTGGGGAACTCCCTTCTCATCAGTGTAGAGGCAGAAAAGGATCTTGGAGTCAATATTGATGCCAAAATGAACACGGGCTGCCAATGTGAGAAAGCAGTCAGTAAGGCTAACCGTACCTTGTCATGCATCCACAGATGCATCACGAGCAGGTCCAAGGAGGTGATCCTCCCCCTCTATGCGACACTGGTCAGGCTGCAGTTGGAGTACTGCGTCCAGTTCTGGGCGCCGCACTTCAGGAGGGATGTGGACAACATAGAGAGGGTCCAGAGGAGGGCCACTCACATGATCAGGGGTCAGCAGGGCAGGCCCTACGAGTTGAGGCTTCGGGACCTGAACCTGTTCAGCCTCCACTAGAGAAGGCTGAGAGGGGATCTGGTGACTGTCTACGAACTGGCCAAGGGGGACCAGCAGGCATTGGGGGAGTCCCTGCTCCCCCCAAACACTACTGGGAGTAATGAGGAATAACAGCCACAAGTTGACTGAGAGTACATTCAGGCAAGATATCAGGAGGCGCTACTTCACAGTCAGGGCAGCTAGGATCTGGAACCAACTTCCAAGGGAAGTGGTGCTCACTCCTACCCTGGGGGGTCTTCAAAAGAAGGCTAGATAATCACTTAAGCGGGGTTGTTTGACCGCAGCATCCTTTCCTGCCCATGGCAGGGGGTTGGACTTGATGATCTGCTCAGGTCCCTTCTGACCCTACCTACTATGGAGCTGCAAAATGGAGAAGTTCCAGGGGATCAATGTTCCTGGTTGGGGCAGGCCGCTGTCACCAAATGTGCAGGCAGTGGTGAGGCAGCTGAAGGAGGGCATCAGCAGACAGCTGGATCCTTTGCCGTCCAGTACAGTCCACATGGTGGCAGGCACGTGTGACCCGAGGGTGAAGGGGAGCACGTGCACTGGCAGCCCCAAAACCCTCGTTCACTGGATGCCCGGCAATGCCTATATGGTCCACCGAGCAGTGTTCCAAGCGAGAGGGTGTTCAGCATTGCTGGGGATGTTGTGACACCCCACTGCACCTGCATGGATCCTGCTTTGGTGGAGTAGCTGGTGTTCCTGACGGTGAACCTCCCCCTGCTGGGGTTCCCGAAGCTCCACCTGCAGATGGACTGAGTGCCACCCTCCTCACTCTGCACCAATTTTCCTTTTTTGAGTTTTTTAAAAGCCAAGTAATGCTCACCCCCTGATGCCTCCATTTCCATTTTCACTGACTGGCTTTCTTGCCTGCATTGCAGGCCAGGCCAGCCTCTGGCTTCTTTACTATTCCTTCCATCCAGGACCAACTGCAGGTATTTCCTCAGCCTGACAAAGGGGGTTTCAACCCTAAAGCTTCCAAAGATACATTTTTTAAGTACTCCTTTTTCTCATAATACACATATAGACATAAAAACACAAGACAAGCCATCACGCACCATGAATAACATCATATGTCCAACACAACACAACATCTTTACTTCTTGCTGTCAATTCCTTTACAAAACAACAGGCTCTGTGACAGGTCCATTGGGGTACCTTTGCTGCTGCTGCTGCTGGTGTTGAGCCAGCTAAGTTATTGTACCTGTTGTCACAAAGTGGAGGACCGGGCGTGAGGCTGTAGGGGAGGAGGAGACCTCAGTGGGGCACACTGCCGTGTTGTGCAGAGGCCCCAGCACCAGGAAGGGCGTACCTTAACACACACAATGTCAACCACTCGCATCACGAGTTTTGCCTGTCAGCAGCTTGGGGTGCAGGGCCCTGGATGACAGGCTCCCCCAGCGAGACGCACACAGCTGGCAGGCTTTGTGGGCTGACAGGGCCCAGCACTCACTCAGGCCTGCTCTAGGACACACGCACAGCTGGCAGGCATTGTGGCCTCGGTGAGAGTTACCACCCCTGCAGTTTTCAGCCCGCTGCGCCTTAACACACACGGTCATTTGTGTCACGAGTTCTGCCTGTCAGCAGCTTACGGTGCAGTTCTCCCCAAACCTCTGCACTGATCTTCTTGAAACTTGGCAGGCTTCATGTTCTCAGCAGAGGCTACCATCCCTGCAAGTTTCATCCAAATCAGACATAAAACAACAAAGTTATAGATATTTCATTGATTCCCCATTATACCCTATGGCTGGATCTCTGGGATGGCTTTGAAGCTTCAGAGCTGCTTCGGTTGGATCAAGGTGGAAACCCGGTCTAGAGGTCCTGATCAGATCCCTGGCATCCGAGGCGGCCAGACTGAATAGCTGCGGACTTGCACAGCCCTAGTAGATATGCACCTTCACAGACTACATAAATATGCTTCACAGAGTAAATAAGATATGCTTATAGAGCACAAGTCTTTGTGAACACAAGTTCTCTTCAAGAGATGCTATGAAAGGACTGCAGAAGGCAGAGGATATGAAGGAGAGAGAAAATAGAAAACAATGGACGAGCAGGGGGTGGGGTGAGAGAGAGAGTTGGAAGTGGCCAGTGCTAGAAGAAGGGAAAAAAAGAAAAAAATGGAAATGTGCAGTAAACCCATAAAGTCCTGCTACTCCCCTGTAAAATTGCCTACCTCCAGCTCAGCTCCTGCTGGGGAAAAGGGAAGATCAAATATACCAATTAATGATGTTGTACTGAAATCTCATGACTATGAACTGATCTAGCAGAGGAAGGACCAACAGATGCGGATCCATGTTAAGACCCAAGGACTGACAAACAATCTCGGTTCAATTGGATCAAATTCAAGAAGAAAAGGGCAGTCTTGCTCTTGGGACTTAATCATTGCATGCACAGATACAGGCTGGGAAATGACTGGCCAGGCTGCAGTACTGCAAAGAAGGACCTGGGGGTTACAGTGGACCATAAGCTGCTTCTGAGCCAACCATGTGTTCTGGTGGCAAAAACCCAGGAGCATCCTTGGAGTGAGCCGTCCCTCCTTTATCCAGACCCAGGAGCCAGCTTCCTCACAAAGGCCAGTCAGCACTTAGTTCCAGTTTCCTGTCCCTTTATTTTACGTGTGGGAAGCTTGTCCACACAGCAAACAGAGCAAGAAACAACAGAGACACGTGTGCAGAAAACAAATAAAAGTAAAACCTCTGTTTTTTCCACAAACCTAAAGAGAGGCAACCCAGGCTCTGTGCTTTTCTCTCAGGCTACCAGCCTCCACCTGTCTCTCTCTGTCAACCTCCCTGGGAGCTTTTTACTTTCCCAAGGGCCAGCCAATCTCCCCTGCTGGCTGGCTGGGAGCTTCTAGGCAGGCAGGCTATTCCCTCTAAACCCTTGCTGCCAGGCTTCAGCCCCTGAGCCATGTACTTTGTTACACGTCCTCCTTCCCAAGAATGGAGTCTAAGATAAGCTTTTCCAACTTTCTGTAATACCCCAACCCACCTTCTTGGGGGAAGAAGTCTGCACTTGCATGTGCAGACCCATGGTGGTGCCATTTCAAAAAATCAAAAGGCTGCAGGGACAGGTACCACTTCATGAACTGGGGGTTGTCCTTGCACATAGCATTAAGCCCTGCTTAAAGGGCATGGTCAGGGACCACACAGAAACAGGTCCATAGGAGGTAGTAGTAGAGGGCCTCAACTGCCCACTTAATTGCTGGAAACTCCTGTTCTATCAGTGCCAACTTCTGAT
Source organism: Alligator sinensis (assembly GCF_000455745.1). NCBI lineage: Eukaryota > Metazoa > Chordata > Crocodylia > Alligatoridae > Alligator > Alligator sinensis. Next base: position 1,039,670 of record NW_005842559.1, on the reverse strand, counting down.
CCTGAGGAAGGAGCTTCATGCTGAGATACAGAATGAGGTGTTCTCCAACCTCAAACTCTTGGGAAAGAACCACCCCAGGCCTCCTCTGAGGCCTCTGTCTGCAACTTAAACGCTTTTGTTAAGTCCTGGCTGTGAAGGCTGGTGCACTACATTGCAGCTGTTTCATGGTCTCAAACACTGCCTCACATTTGGGTGACCATTGTACCCTTTGTGGATCTCCCTTCTGTTCTCCCTTGCTGCGATGGCAGCAGACTGTGGGATGCATCGCTGATACCAGCTTGCTAAGCCCAGAGATGACTTCCTCTGTTTTTTGGTTGTTGGCAATTGTGAATTCACTAGGGCCTTTACTTTGTCACCTATGAGCCTGGTGCACCATTGCCCGGTATATAGTCCAGATACCTAGTCTCCATGTGTCCTAGGTGACATCTGGCAGGGTTAGCTATGAGACCAGCCACTCATATCACCTGCAACACCTCTCTCCACTGCTGGAGGTGGCCTGCCCATACGTTGGCAAATATTACAACAGCATCCAGATCGGCAGCCGTATATGCCCAGCGCAGGCAGAGTGCTTTGTCCGTTCGATGTTGGAAGGTCACCGGGTTCCATGCAGACCAAAAGAGTCCTGACGTAGTACAGCCCACCGGGTGCTGCAAAATCTGTGATTTCTCGGGATGCTGAGTCCAAAGGTATTTAGCCAATACCCTTTGCTCAAGTCCAGGGTAGTTATATACTTTGCATTGCCTAGTCCCTCCCTCCACTATTTAATCTATTCTGGGCATGGGATATGCACTGTACTTTGAAACTGCACTGACTTTGCAGAAGTCAATACAAAATCAGACAGTGTGATCATTGGCCAATTCCTCTATTACTCCCAAGTCCAACATTTTCTTAAACTGTTTACCTGTTTCACTGTTTCCCTCAGCCCTGCTGGAATTCTTCAGTGTCCCTTCTGAATTGTACAATCTGGCTTGAAGATAAACCGGTGTTTGACTAATGTAGTCCTGCCTGGAATCACTGTAAACACCTCTTTAAATTCTCCCAGTAGGGCTTTTATGTCAGCCCATTGAGTTGGGGTCAAAGCCCCCGCCTAGCATGAGCCCAATTATGAGATCCTGGTGGGGGGAGATCCAGAATCCCCAGGCTAACTCCCAGTAAACATGCAGAGACCATATAGGCCTCTTGGGCCCTCCAGGTCTTTAGCAGGTTGGCATGATATATCTGTGAGCCCTGCCATTTCCCCATTAGATGAACTTCATAATTTAACTGGGCTACCCTCTGCAAGACCCCAAAAGAGCCTTGCTGCTTCACCAGAAACTTACTCTTAGAGGAGGGGAGCAACAGTAAGGCTTGATCTCCTGGCTGGTAAATCCAGAGCCACCCATTCTTACTGTATTGATGTTTCTGTGCCTGCTGGACAGCTTCAAGATTTTCCTTTGCAAGGTCCCCACCAGGTCTAATCTCTCCCATAACTTCAAAACATACTGAACTACATTTTGTGTTGCTCTCCCCTAGGCCTGCCAGGACTCTTGCAAAAGACCTAATGCATACTGGGGCTGAATACAATAATTCAAAGAGCAAAAAGCAAATGGAGGGCTGTATAACCTCTCAAAAGGTGAACAACAAATATGGTAATAATTGGTCCCTCTTCTGAGACAAATTTCCTCAATATCCCCTTCAGTGTTCAAATAAACCTTTTGACTAATCTATCTTTTTGGAGATGGTATACTGAAGCCTTTACCAAATGGTTGTGCCCTGGTTGGTTAAACCTTTTTAGGAATGCCCACCCAGGAGAATATCTGTAGTAACTCAGAAGTCACCATTTGGGCTGAAGTCAAGAGCATCCTCAGGGTAGCGGGTGGCATAGCTGACCAGGACCAGGATGAACTTGAATCCCCTTAAACTGGCTTCCAGAGGTCCCACCAAGTCCACTACAACCTGCTCAAAGGGTATGCTGACCAACAGGATGGGTATCAGTGGGGCCTTATGGGCAAGTTACAGGGCAACCATCTGACAGTTGGGGTGGGAGGCACAATAGTGCTCGATTTTGTGGTCAAAAAAACTTCACCAGCACTCTATCCTGGGTCCTTTCCACCCCAAATGATCCTCCATGGTATATCATGGGCCAGCTTCACAACCTGGCTATGGTGCTGCTTGAGGACTACTAGTTGGAACCGGCAGACCCCTCTGGTCTTGTCTTTGTCATCCTCATCAAGAGTTCCCCCCATAACTTTGCACTCGCTATGGCTCCATTGGCCCGACCCAACCATCCGTCCTTCCTTTGATCAAGAATGAAATACGAGCTTTCCACTACCTGATCAGCCCACCTTCCCAAAGTCCTAAGGTTCACTCACCCTCTGCATCCTTTGGAGGGGGGTGGTCCAGATTGCATTGAACCCTAACCCCTTTTCCTGAGTATTTTGTGTGGCTGGCAAGGGCCTCTCACCTGACCTGCTGCTGCTCTCAGCATGACCGGGTCAAGGTCCAAAAAGCTCAGGGTCTGAAAAGGAAAATATCTCTTCCAGTTCTGGTTCCATGGGATGGAGATCAGCCTGATTTCCATCCACTCTTTGAGCCAGCCATACCAACCTTGGCCATTGAGCCCCAATCTCACCTCACCTCCACAGGGTATACTAGATGGCTGGCCATCACAGCTCTCACATGACCTTCCTGATGGTCAGGCTTAGATGGATTATGGGGTAGGGTCAAGTATCCCCATGAATACAGGTGAATCCCAGCATTCACCTACTGGGATGTCTACGGTGTTCACAAATTGCTCATAGACAACGTTCTGTCCAGATTATGAGTCTATGAGCCCCATCACATGGACATCCCCTATTTTTGAGGGGGATCACATATCCCCTTGTGTCTGGGCTCTGCTACTGCGCCTTCAAGACTAAGGCATGAGTATACCCACAATCCATCTGCAGACAGTCCTGATATCGATGGCCCTTCTCCCTGCATTGAAAGTTCATTTAAGCTTCACTTCCACTTCCTGAACTGCAGGGATGCCCCAGGTGGCTCTCTTCTCTGGAAGGATCACTCAAGAGCCTTCTGGAGGTTCCCCTCCCCCTGACTGGGGTCTTGGAGGACACAGAGGTAACACCCCTGCTGGGGACCTCCTTAGGGACTCAGCCAGTTTTCCCCATAACCCCCACTTCCCCAGGGATCCCAACAGTCTACCCCTGCCCTCATGAAGTCCTCTACTTTCCAGGTGGCCTCCAAGCTGGCCACCCAGTGGCAATACATCTACCTCTGGATTTCTACTAGGAGGCTGGTGCAGAACTGTTCTAGGGTCACCAGTTCTAAAATATCCACAGCTGACCAGGAATCTGGGTGTAGCCAGTGGGTGCACAAACCCTTTAGCTTTGGGCCATGGCACAGGGCCACGTATTCAGGTCCCAAGTCTCTAACTGAACTTGCAGCAATAGGCCTCTTCTGTAAGACCCAACCAGTCCAGTAGGGCCATTCCAATTTTCAGTCCCTTTATTTTACATGTGGGGAGCTTGTCCCCACAGCAAACCGAGCAAGAAACAACATAAACAAACATGCAAATAAACGAAAGTAAAACCTCTGGTCTTTCCCCAGACCTAGAGAGAGAGGCAACCCAGGCTTTGGGCTTTTCCCCTCAGTGTACCAACTGCCACTGCTGCCTCCTCCTCCTCCTCTCCCTCTAAGCCACGATCCCTGGGAACTTTTAACTACCTGTACGACCAGCCAAACATCCCCTGCCAGCTGACCTATAGCTTCTGGGCAGGCAGGCTAGTCCCCCTATCCCCTTGCAGTTGGGCTTCAGCCCCTGAGCTATGCACTTTGTTACTATCCTCTTGTTGTATTAACAGGAGTGGCACTTGCAAATCAAGGGGAGTGTTTCTTTCCCACTATCTGGCACTGGTGAGGCCTCATCTGGAGTGTTATGTCTGGCATTGGGCCCCACATTTCTGGAAAGATGTAGGCAGATTTGGAAAGAGCCCAGCAGAGATTAGGAGGCTTTCTGACCACGAGGGTGGTTAAGCATTGCAACAGGCTACCTAGAAAAGTTATCGAATCTGTACACCTGGACCTTTTCAAGAGCAGGTTAGACAGGTTTGTTTAGTCAAGTTAGCTAGGTTTGTTTAGTCATGCATGATACTGCTTGAGGCAGGTCAAGATGATCTCATGAGGTCCCTTCCAGGCCTGCTGTCATATCCTATGGCTTTCCACCACTGAATCCAGGAGATAGAGTGCACCTGAGGAATCACACTCTAGTAGTTGGGCCCCGCTGAGTACCACTGAGGAACAACTGCCCCCCAAATCACACAGATGCAAGGAATAGAGTTTGGCAAAAACCAAGGGCACTTGAGAGTGATAGCCAAAAGCCTGGATAAAGTGACAGCCAGGGATCTGAGTTTTCTGTTTCCTACAGAAAAGCAGGGAAAAAATGTGTAGATTTCCCCTTTAAATAGAGAGAAAAGCAGATTTTTCATTTTAGTGGAGATACCAATGCAGTTTTCACTTTTGCAAAGAGCATTCTGCAGGCTGGCAGAGTTCCAGCCTGCAAGAGCACCTTGCAAGAATGGTGGCAAACCCCAAGCCCTGTCCCATGGGCGAGGGAGAGGGGGAAGCAGCAGGGCCTGAGACACTACCAGCCAGGGTATGGCTCAGGCTCACTTTCCCTCCTGGAGCTTTTGAGGTAAGTGGGGCTTGCAGGGAGCTGGGGGCCAACTGGGGGCCCTCTCCAGTGGTTCTGGGGGTGGCTAGACCAGCTGCAGGTTGGGGATGGGGGGCACCAGCAGGTGTGGGTGACTGCCAGGGCTGGGGGCTGTGGGAAGAGCCAGCGAGATGGGTGGGGAACAGGGCGGGGGGTGGGGGGCGCTGTGGGCAAGCACTGAGGGAGTGGGGAGGTGCCAGTGGGAAGCCCCACGTGGAGGCAAAGAGCGAGGCCTGATGGAACGCAACTCCCAGTCCACAAACCATCAAGCCAGGATGGCTGGCTCCATCCCTCCACATGTGGCATCCAGCAGGGCAGCAGGAAGCTGCCTATGGAGGCATGGAGCCCACCCAGCCTGATGGCATGTGTCTCCTGCCTGCAGTGCCACAATCTGCATGCACTGGCATGGAGCTAGCCTGGTCTGGTGCGAGGTATGTGCCAGCACATGCAGGCCCTCGGACTTGGCCAGAGGTGTGTGCCGCAGGGGTTCTGCCTGCCGCAGCCATAAGCACCCCGAGGGCCCACTGCCTGCTGCTCTTGAGTTGCCAGCAGTGGGGCCTGTGCACCACAAACCCACCCACACATCTCCCCACACCTTCACAAAGCCCCCTCCACATACACACACTTCACACCCAACCCCCAACCACACAAAGTACCTGCATGTATTTCTAAAGAAGGTTCAAATAGTGTTATATTTAGTTTAATGTGTAAAGAAAAAAAAGTAATAAATTTAGCATAATTGAGTCTTCCTGCACATCATTTTGATTTTTCCTGCGCATAATTCCCTGGGGTGTATTATAGAGGGCTCTCAGCAGGTGCTCTGATTTTCCATGATGAAAAACCCAAAATCAAATGCCAAAATATATAGGCATTTATAATTAATTTTACTATAGTGATTGAGGCACTGGTAGGCTTCCAAATTGCTTTAAAACTGTAAATGAAATATTGTGTTCAACTGATACCTATATATATAGTGGCCTTTTATTTTAATAGTGGATTATGGGGTTTTAGTCAGAGAATTAGTGATTTATAGCAGAGAAAACCAGGATCCCTGGTGACAGCCAATAGTGACTTTATAGCACCCACATTAATTATTGTTTTGTTACCCCCAAGGCATCGCAAAAATCACCAAGTAAGAAGAAAGGAACACAGCTGCAACCAAAGGGCTGATGCTGAGAAGAGAGGAAGATCAAACCCACTGAAAAACTCATAAAGTCTTGGAAAAAGTGAGTGGTAAAAGCCCCCTCCAGAGTGATGTGCTAGTAATCGCTCCTCCGGAGAGTGCTGCCAGGCTGAGAATACGGATCGTGGAATTTGCTATCTGGGATGGCTTATGGTTTTCTTCAGGAGGGAAGGTGCACTGATACGTAAAATTAGGCTTCAGAGGCAGTCCCGCGTAACGGAGCATGTGAGTGTGGAACGGAGAGGTGAACCCTGGGGACCAGGAAAGGGGAAGGATCCAGTTTGAACCAATGCCCCAGGACTGCTAAGAAGAGGTTTTGTGTCTCTCTCATTTAAGTGCTGTTTGTGATGGGCAAAGAAGCTATTACCCTGAAATAAAATAGTTCACATAAGACAAAGAAGCCATTGTTCTAAAGTACAGTGATCACGTACTCAGGAAATGTCAGTTGCTGTGCAGCTTTTGCTAACGTATCATAATGTAACCATTGCTTGACTTCTGCTTTTGAGAAAGTACTAATTCAGCTACAACAGAAAAATGCTGATAAAGAAATGATCGTCACAAGTATTGCTTATTTGTTAACCCTGTAGTCTTGCCTTGTTGTAAAAGTATAAAAGAATGCCTCACTCTTCAGTCGGGGCCATTTTGCCTCTTTGCTGGCTTATGGTCATTTGCTCGAGCAAGTAAACTGCAGTAAAGCCTGGTTCCTATGCGGCTAGACAACGAATTCCAGGGAGTTTTCTCCCGCGACAGTTTTAACTGAGGAACCCCTAGATACCCTTACAGACCCAATATCACTTTGTAACCTGTTCCCTACAAGGGAGGCTCCCCACAGCTGATCACACCAGTAGCCAAGACAGATGACAAGTGGAAGGAAGTGTGGGAAGAAACAAACCTGCAATTAAACCTAAAGCTGGTGCACATTAGCCAAACAGCGATTCCTACCTTGTACTCTTCAGTGGCCTCTTCTAGGGGAACCACGGTGTGAGATCGGTGCGCCCGGGATCGGTCGCACACCACACAGATGGGGATTTCATCGTCTTGGCAGAACAGTTTCAGAGCCTCCTGGTGCTCCCCACACACTCGCTGCCCTCCGGCTCCCTCGGCTTTCTGCACACGCAGCCTCCTGGCTATGTCCACAACACTTGCCAGCTGCCTGTTTGGCTGGAGGCTCTTTTGTGGAAAGGTCTGTCTGCACTCAGGGCAGGTGACATCTCTGTCCAATCGCTCCCAGCACTGGGTGATGCAGGCTCGGCAGAAGTTGTGCCCACAGCCCACGATCATCACCGGATCCCTGAAGAAGTCCAGGCAGACGGAGCAGGTCGCTTCATCCCGGAGGTTTTCTACACAGCTCTCAGCAGCCATGGCTCCAAAGGAGGGTGGAACGGGGTTAGTTTCACTTCTCCGAGCTCAGGCACATGCTCAGACACAAGCAACAGCTGGGAGTTTCATTTCCTGGAAATGCTGCTAAGTGCTGTTTGACCAGGCAGGAGTCCATGCCTAACGCGGGTTTTTTTAACTGAAATTATTTCAGCAATTCCTAAGCTGAAACTCAGTCTAGCTCCTGCTCATGGATTCTCTGGGGAAACATTTTGACCTCTGTACACTGGAAGTGATACTCAGGGCAGAAAAAGCCCAAAGCCCTGATCCTTTCCGTTGAGAACTGGACATAACAGCAAAGAGGGGCCCTGTCCTGCAACAATAACAGTCTAAAGGATAAGGATGGGGCAGGAGTCCAGAGGAGCAGCAGGGAGTGAGGTGGAGGAGTCTGTGGCCATCTTAGTTCACAAAGTTTGCTGCGGAGAGTGTGGAGCAGAACCCAAGAATATCACCCGCCCCTTCTTAGTGGAAGAAGAAGGACCCAGAGAAACCCCTCACCCCTCAACCACTGCAGAAACAGGCTGTGCCATGGAGCAAGTCCCCCTGGAAACAGCAAGTGCCCAGAAAAGCAGCCTCTCCACCAGCTGCCTGGGAACGGGGCCCTTTCATACCCCCTGATGTGGCAGAAGAGAAGGAAGAGCTCCCCTGTGTTGTAGTGCTGATGAGCTGGTGTCTCTGTAGGGCAGGGGGGAAACCTTTTGTTGGTGCAAGCCGCCCTTTGCAGCCTGGCCCCAGGGGCAGGCACCAGCCCCTCCTCGCTGGAGTGGCGAGCTGCCTGTGCTCAGCCTTGCTGCTAATCCTCAACCCCATGGCCAGGAGAAGGGCACATGCAGCAGAGTTGGAGCTGCAGAGGGGATGTGCAACACCGTGCAGCTCTATGCCACCGATCCCCCATGCTGCATGGGACCTCGGCAGGCAGGATTGGACCTCTTCATGAGCTGGATCAAGCCCACTCACCAGTCACAGGCTGCCAAGGCCTGCAGTAGAGTAGCCAACTGGAGGAGGTGGAGGCTGCAGTGGCCAGAGCGGAGTGCAGAGCCGAGCTTCCTTCCCCACCACCCCATCACGTTCCCCGTGGGCAGCACTGCCAGAGAGGAGCCCGTGGAAGTGAGGAGGATGTCAGCTTCCCACTGCATGTTTGGGGCTCCCCGCCCTTCTGCCCTCCACCCTGGGGCTCCACAGCCCAGTGGGCAGGACCTGGCATGGGAGTGAGGAAGTGCAGCACCATGCTGCCATGGCTGCCAAGTTGAGATTCCCCCTGCTCACCCAAGCACAACTCCGCGCTGCTGCCACTGCCGCACCTCACACCTTGGCAGCCACGGTGGTGCGGCACTCCCTCCCGCAACGGGTCCCACCCGCTGGGCTGCAGAGGTGGCTCCTGCCCGGAGCTGGTCTGGCCCAGCTGCAGCCCTGCACCTCGCTGTGGGCGCAGAAATCTCAGGCGGCACGTTTACCGCGCCCCCACCCACTGATGTTGCAACCACATTTGGGGTCGCAACCCACAGTTTGAGTACCACTGCTCTAAAACCTTAATAGCCTCTAGAAGGTGGCCAGCACAGGCCAGCTTCATGCTGAGGATTTAAAGACTTAAGTTTTAAAGAAGCACTGATCTTGGTTCACCTGCAAGTGGGAAATTCAGCAAGAACTAGAGTTCAAGACTGAAGAGCAACACATCTGAGGTGGACCTGGGTTGTTATACTCGATTCCCTGGCCCAACCGCAGAAGCCTGCTGAAGCAGTTCAGTAAACATACAAATGTGCTGAATAGGTTTTTCATCGTTAATATTAAATGAACGTTGTCAAACAAGGTTATCAAACAAGTCTTGCTTGTTGTCAGGTAGCAATGCCTGCATCTCATCACCTACAGAAACCCTAAACCAAGTCCAACCGCTAATAAACTAAACGAACAAGGCCATCCTGAGCCAGCTTCCATTTACCTGTCTTTCTCTTGGCTTCTGACCTCCTTGTCCCTCTCCTGCTCATTTCCCCTGCCTCTTCATCTCTTAACAAAGATCTAGTCAAGCAGATGGAAGCAAATGCCAGAATGTGTCATGAGGAAGCACCTGGGCCCTAGCATGGCTTATAAGATGAAGTTTCTGTTAGAAATAAGCCCTTACACCTAGCACACAGCTCATCCTGAGTGAACATACATGGGAGCAGGTGCATGAGGCACAGTGTGATGGAGAAGCCAGGAGAGACAGACCCCTCCCATGGGTGCAGCAGAGCCTGGAGAGAGCAGGAGAGGCCCACACCAAGACAGCCATGGGGATGCACAGAGATGTCCTGTTTTTGCAAGGGAGCAGGACATCAAAGGTGTACAGCCCTCCATCTGCCTGGTCTGCCTACTCCTTGTTTCACATCCTCCCAGGGGCCCTCCCAGTGCCTGCTGCTCCTGGGGAGGAGGGAGAAGAAGTGGGAGGGGGGATTTCTCCTTCCCTACAGTCCACTCCAGCCAGACTGGCTGGGCCCATTTTTCAGAAAAACCCCTCGATTTGGGTTCTCTATTCTGGATGTCCATCACAGAGCAACACGGCCTGGCTCTCAGAGGGGCCGGGCTCCTTCAGCTCCCGCTGACTCCTCTTGCACTTGTGACTGACAGACAGCCCAGAGCACTTGCCTGGCTAGGTCCTGTTTTGGGGAAAATACTGGCTAAACTTGGGCCTTAATAACTTTACAAGGTCACAGGGTGAATGAATGTGAAGTACTAATGCCTGGCCAAGGCCCCACTACAGCCACCGAGGTTTTTGGCTTTCTGTCTTTTGTACGTAACCTAAATTTAAGCCAAGAAATCAGAGCTCCTGTGATTCAGCCAGAGCCGCAGGGGGACTCTGCCTGCTGCACACCACGAGTGCCCCAAAGGCCTGCCACCTGCTGCTGCTGCCGCTGGTGGCAAGGACTGTGCACCATGGAGGGAGGGTGTGGGGCAGAATAGCTCACACCACCCACCCACAAAACACACATCCAGCCACCCCCCACCCCCCACCAACCCTGCCTGGTCCAATGGTTCACAACCTCTGAAATCCTGCCTCCCACCAGCTTTCAGAGGGGCAGCTTCAGGCCAGTATTAATCGTTGTTTGGAGGGGTCCTGTGGACCAGGTAGAATGGCTTGGTGGGCTGGATTCAGCCCACAGGCTGTATTTTGCCTGCCCCTGCTCTAAACTCTGCCAGAAGGCCAGGTAGGTATGCACCTGTAACCCACACAAAATGTACGAACCATTTTGTATTGCAAAGTGTGTTGCTGTGCATGGTTTTAGTTAAATATGATTTTTTTTTCCTGCCGTACCATATGTTCCCATGTCCCCATGTTTTCTATATTTGACTATCTTGTTTTCTCTCCCCTGCTTGGGGAAACTAGAAAGAGACAGGAGATACTGCATGTGGGCAGATACCTGTGCCTATTGTCTAGGGATACCCCTGCTGTTTAATTTAAACAAAAAAAGCATGGGATCAGTCATGTAAGCAACAGGGTCAGACCCGTAGCCTGACTGGGCAGTGTTGCTGTTTTTTTTAATTAGATGGCTAAAAGAAATAGGCCGAAGGCCTGGCCAACCCCCGATTGGATACTTGGGGTGCTTTCATGACAGGTTATAGGCACCAACTTTTATTTTTGCCCTGGGGGGCCTAAGATGATGGATATGTGGGAAGTTTTACACATTTCAGGTGATAGCCCTCTTCCCCAGGGAGGCCAAGGTCCTCGGGCTCCCATGTACTCAGCACCTCTGCAACAGGTAGCTAGGAAGAGAGAGCTGGGGGCTGGGGCAGACCCCAGACAGGACCCTAGCCAGACAAACCAATGTAAAGGGGGACTCTCAGGTAGAGGGGAGCAAGAGAGTCCATGATCATCACCAGATCCCTGAACAATTCGAGGCAGACAGAGCAGGTCACTTGGTCCTGGAGATTTGCAATGGGGTTGTCAGCAGCCACAGCTGTGGGGAGAGAGCAGGGCAGGGCTAGTTTCACTTCCCCAAGCTCAGACATGTGTTGAGATATGAGCAGCAGGTGGAAATGACACTGTGTGATGGCTGACCTGACAGCAGTCCATGGGTAAAGGGTTTTATTAATTGAGATCATTTCAGAGTCAAACCTCTCCAGATTGGCGGGCAGATCCTGCTGTGCTTCTGCCCATCTCGTACATCTCATCCCTTGGCAGGTTGAAATAGGGATGAGCCGTGTCTGGATCCAGAGTCACCATCGCTGGCAGAGAGAATCACAGCGTCAGGGCAGAGCTCAGCCCGGGGACAAGCAGGGCCGTTCCTCCCCCTCCCCAGCAGCCCCGTCCTGCCTGGGATCATCCTGGGCCCCAGTGGATGGCCTCGCAGCTCCCCAGCCTGGCACTGGAAGCTGCCCCTGCCCCTGCTCCTTGCCCCCCTGAGGGGGCTGCCCCATTCCCAGGAGCAGGGACCCAGGCAGGAAGGGCCCCAGAGCTGTGAGTGG
>NW_005842559.1:1004990-1027797 GCF_000455745.1 Alligator sinensis | reverse complement strand
CAAAAGAGAGGGTGGAGGTTGAAGAACCAGGGGAAAGGAGAGGACACAGCAGCCCTGAGGGACACCTGCCACCTCCCACCTCTGAATCTAATATCTGCGCAGCAGTCTGAGCTCAGAGATTTGAGGTCTGGGCGTGGAGAAACTGTGTGTGGATTCTGGGGGGATTTGGGGAATTTGCTGTGAATTGAAGGCCAATCTCCATCAGAGCTACCCTTGGTGTATGCTTCCTGTGCATCTCCCCTCCTCTTCTCCAGGTCAGACGTAAGGCTCAGACACATCAGACTTCCTGCTGTCTGGCTGATGGGCCCAGCCCAGCCCAGCTCAGCTCATGCACTCAGTCTTGAGCTCCTGAGATGGAGCAGAAATGCTGTGATGGCCCCTCTCCCACCACCTCCCAGCACCTGCTGCCATGATGGGCTCAGAAGCTGCATTTCCCTGTTCCCCTGCAGCAGCACCTCCTCTCCCAGGCAGGAGGGAAGGGAACTGCAGCTGTAGGCCACAGACTGAGCAAGAAACCTTGAGGGAGGCTCTATGCTTAACCTACCCACTCCTTCCTGGTGAGGAGAAAGGGAAGAAAATGGGATATCTGGGAAGGGTCACTGCTCAGCAGAGTGGAGGTTGGCTCCATGGCCACTGCTAGCCCTGCCCTGCAGAGTAACTGCAGGAGAGGAACTTGGGAGTCCCCTACTCAGAGCCTGGCACAGACCTTGACACAGGCTGAGGAGTGTTGGGGCCACAGGAATAACCCAGCCCTAGGCCCCTGGTGTATTAGTAAAGCTTCTAGTTATTTTTACCTGGAGGAAAAGGTATTGTTTTATGAGGATGCACCTCAGCATCTGCACCCCCCTTTTCAAAACTCTAGATCCGCCCCATCCCTATTCAAACCATCCTATACAAATCCATAATTTAAACTCTTCATCAAACTACCACCAACCCTGATACAACACAAGAGATAACATCCTAACCTGCCCCAAGTAAAGCAAGGGAACCACAGCAGCCAATGTCCTCACTCTATAAAAGGTCGTTAATATAAGCTGAAGAGATCCCCAGGGATTGGGCCACATCCCCCACTACAGAGAAAGACAAAAACCTTTTTCCTTACAGCATGGCCACCTCCTTAGAAGCTTTTAAAACTTTAGTACTTAATATATTGGCAAGCAATCTCCAGCCTGAGAACAGCACCCTAAAGCTCGAACTACAAGTCAGAGAGGAGGCTTCTGCTCAGTCAACAATAATTTGTTTTTTCCAGTAATAGAGTTTTAATTTTAGATTAGTGCTTACTTCCTTACTCGTCAATAAAACATCAGTGTTGTCTGCCTATAGCCTACCTTGGATACAACATAGTGGTAGACAGTCTTGGTCTCAGAGCACCGGGTTATGTATCAGTTTGGCTGTACTTGCCTTTCTTCACCCCTGCTCCATTAGCTTATGCGCGTCACTAGGCACCAGCATCTCCTATTTTAAATGAGGTCCCAAGAAGGCTTTCTTTTCTTTGGGGGTCTGATTGCCAGAGCAGAGGCAGACAGCCCTTCTTGCCATGAGACTAGGGCTGTCTCAGTCACCTCAATCCCCAGTACTTGAGGGCCTGTTTAGGGGTTTTAGGATCATAGGAAAGCAGGGCTTGTAGGGACCTCACAAAATCAAATCCAGCCCCCTGCTCAGCGCAGGGTCATCCCTGTCTAAACCATCCCAGCCAAGTGTCTGACTACCCTGCTCCTGAAAATGCACAGCGATGGAGATTCCAGTTTCTCCAGGTAGCCTCTTCCAATGCCGACCACCCGCTGAGTCAGTTCTTCCTAATGCCCAGCCTAAATTTCCTCTGCTGCAGTTTGAGGCCATTACTCCTCATCCTGTTTCCTGCAGCTACAGAGAAGAGTCTGTCTCCATCACCTCTGTAATCTCACTCCAGGGATTTGAAGACTTTTTTTTAAATCCAACCCATCTCCAAATTAAATAATCCTAGTTCTTTCAGCCTTTTCTCATAAGTCTCAGCTCCCAGGCTCCTGCTCATTTTTGTTGCGTTGCACTGGACTCCTTCAACACTGTCCAGGTCTTTTCTGAAGTGTGGGGCCCACAACTGGACACAATTCTCCAGGTAAAGTCTCACCAATGCTGAATAGAGCAGAAGAATCACTTCCCTCAATTTGCAAGCGACAGCCCTCTTAAAACAATTCAGTATGCTGTTGGCATTTTTTGCAAGGAGGGCACACTGTTGGCTCATATTCAGCTTATGGGCCATCACAGCCCCCAGGTCTTTCTCTGCAGCGCTGCAGCCTAGCCAGTCATTCTTCAGTCTTTTTTTATGCACGTGGCTATTCTGTCCCAAGTGCAGGACTTCACACTTGTCCTTGCTGAATCTCATTTCACTGATTGTGAACCATTTCTCCAGTCTGTCCAGGTCATTCTGGATCCTAGCCCTATCCTCGAGAGTGTCCGCAACTCCACCCAACTTGGTACCATCCCCAAATTTGCTGCATATGCACTTGATCCCATCATTCGTACCATGAGTGAAGATGTTGAACAATACTGGACCCAGGACAGATCCCTGGGCAACTCCACTTGTCCTCAATGTCTAGTTGGGCGGAGGTATCTACTCAATAAAGTAGTAAGTTCCTTCTTCACCTGCTTCCTCTCAGCAAGCTTACAGAGAAAGACAGTGGTCAGGCAAGCTCCCCACTTGAACTCCCACTCAAACTCCCCTGTTCACTGGCTCCTGTGTCCTGTATCCCATGTACTGTTTAGGAGCAGTCTGTCACTGAAGGGCTGACTAGAAGTACCTTAGGCTTGCGAAGAGCACAAAGCATTGTTGAGCTGGGTCCTGCTTTCCAGCTCAAGCCTAATGTTCTGCCTAAGCCTGGGGAGCTGACAGCCTGGAAGACGGCTTGGTATTTTCACGAACCTTTGGCCATATGCTTTACTGGCTCACATGCATTATACAGAAGGGAACATTGAGGAAAGTCTCCAGTATCAAAATCTAAGGGCTCCAGTGAAGCCAGCATTATTTTTCTCTGTGCACTTCCTGGGACAGGGAGTAGCTTGGGGAGTTGCTGATTTACCATCACATCATCAGACCGTATTGCCTGGACTTACATTCAACACTGCAGGGTGAAATCAAAACTCTCTCCTACAGAGATCCTTCCCTCTGGGGAGCGTGCCTTGTCCAACCCCCAAGGCGTCTCGGACAGAAATTGTTCCTGGTTTTTTCTCTCCCATAGCTGGCAAGGGACATTAAAGATGATCAGAAGGGGTTCCTCAAATATCACACAAAGACAGACCAAGGAAACAGTGGGCCCACTGTGCAGTGGTCAGGATGAACTAGCCATGGAAGGTGAAAAGTGGGCAGAATTGTTCAATTACTACTTTGCCTCAATTTTCACCAAAAACCCCATCAACCCAAACCGGCTAAATATAACAAAGAGCAAGGGCTACAGGCCATGGGACATAAAAAGTACACTGGAGGATATTTGATCATTTTGAATTAAATGCAATTGGTAGAACCTAGCAACACTCAGTTTCCAATGCTGAAGGAACTGGCTGAAGACAGAGGCAACGGTAACAATATTTGCAGTTACAGATGGTGGACAAGGTCACAGAGGCCTGGAGAAAAATGAATGCAGTCCCCATCTTTAAAAAGTGGTGAAGAGGACCAGGGGAACTGGAAACTGGTGAGCTGACTTCAGTACCTTGGAAGTTGCCAGAGGGAATGATAAAGAACAGCCAGTAAGCATCTGGAAGAGGAATGGGTTATGATCACAAGCCACCAATCTAGATTTGTTAAGAATGAATCATGCAAACCCTATTTGATTTCCTAGCAACATCTAGGGCTCAGTGAACAACTGTTCACCAGGGCACCCTTGGGGAAAACTAGGAGTAATGGTCACAAAGTCCTGGAAGATCGTTTCAGGCTCAACATTAGGAAAAACTACTTCACAACTAGGGTGTCCAGACTGTGACCATTCCTCCTAGTTTTCCCCAAGGGTGCTCTGGTGAACAGTTGTTCACTGAGCTCTAGATATACACTTCTGATGTAGCAGCGAACCGCTACCAAGTCCCCTCTCGGCCATCTCTTTTTCAGGCTGAAGAGTCCCAGGTCCCTCAGCCTTTCCTCATATGGCTTGCCGTACAAGTCTGGCTATACGGGTAGCCCTTCTCTGGACTCTCTGAAACTTTACCATGTCCTTGTTAGGGTGTGGAGCCCAGAACGGGACGCAGTACTCCAGCTGGGATCTCACCAGTGCTGAGTAGAGCCGAGTAGAGCAGGAGAATCACTTCTTTGCAATGGTTTTGCTGGAGATGCATCAATCGATGCATGCCAGCATATTATTGGCCCTGCTGGCTACAGCATCGCACTGCCGACTCATGTTCATACTGTGGTCAGTTATTACCTCCAGGTCTGTGGTAGTAAGTGATGGGGGATCTTCAGTCCTGCTGCCTGATGAGAGGCAGCAGTTGCACAAGCACCAATGTCATGAGTTTTACCTGGGAGTAGCTAGGGGTGCAGGGCCCCAGAACACCCCTGCACCTATCTCCTTGACAGCCAGCAGGCTTTGTGGCTGCAGAAAGGCCACAGGCAGGCCTGCCATAGTTTCCCCTCCCCCTCTGCCTCAAGACAGACAGTTGCACAAGCACCCATGTCACAAGTTTTGCTGGTCAGGAGCCAGAGGTGCAGGCCCCAGAACCCCGAACCCCTGCACCGATCTCCTCGACAGCCGGCAGGCTTCATGGGCTCAGCAGGGGCTAGCAGGCCTGCAGCTGTCACTGTGCTGCACCTTAACACACACAGTGTCACCCATGTCACGAGTTTTGCTTGTCAGCAGCTTGAGGTGCAATTTTCCCCAAACCCCTGCACTGACCTTGAAACTTGGCAGGCTTTGTGGCCTCCGCAGGGGCTACCATCCCTGCAGTTTTCACCCTGATGTGGCTTAACATGTACACATGATATGAGTTTTGCTCTCAAGACTTTGGGGTGCAGGTTCTCTGAATCCCTGCACCTATCTTCTTGAAACGTGGCAGACTTCATGCCCTCAGAAGGGGCTACCATTTCTGCAAGTTGCATCCAAATCTGGCAAGAAATGACAAAGTTATAGGCTGTTTCAACCTTCCCCATAATAGCCTATGGGCAAAACATTGAAACAGCGTCAAAAGAGCAAAACGTTTTGACTTGCGTCGTTTTGTTTCGAGGCTGTTTCAACCATATGTGTTCCATTTCAATTTTGCTGTTTCGACCTTGAAGCGGGTCAAAACAGCATCGAAACAAAACCGGTGGTGAAATTTCGCACAGCCCTACTGTGAAGCCCTCACCGGTGCCAGGCAAGACAGCTCACATCGGCTCTGAAGGAATGGGGAGCTCCAACAGCGCCTGGCAGCGTTGCTCCTCTTGGATACACGAGGTTGAGGCTGGGATGGAGGAAACTGCTTCTGGGACAGTAGTGGTGCAAAGTGGCATCGCTTACACCTGGACTTCTTAATGCAGGCTATAGGGAAACATTGGCCCCTGGCAACACCATTCTTACCTCATTCAGTGACACACTAAGGACGTCGCCCTCGCAGGGCTGTGAACGCTGGTGCTTGGTGGCAGACACCACCACTGGCAGAGATGCAGGTGAGCTCTCATGCATCTTGACAGAAGCCACAAGTGGTCAAGAAGCCTCAGAAACTAACTGAGCTTTATTGGGAAGTGATACCAGCCATAAAGTCTCAGTTGCTGTTGACGTCATAATAGAAGGCTCTTTTGATTTTATTTCTTCCGTTTACTTCTACATCCTTTCCATTCTTCCCCGCTCCCAGAAGAGGCACCAAATCTCATCCAGATCCAGTCCCAGGAAAGAAAACTCACTCCTGTTGGAGACTCTTCCTGTTCCAGGTCAACTGAACTGCAGCCTGTCGTGAACCATAAATCACAGAGCTAAGAATCCTTTGGAGGCGTCCTTTCCCCTCATCCAAACTTGACCAAAACCTTGGGCCATGATGCCAGCTTGTGACAGACCACAGCGTAGCGCATAAAAAGGGCCTACTGCAGGTGCTCTTACGTGTGTTGCATAAGTGTGAACGCAAAGCTTGCGGGAGGTGCTGGATGAGCAGCCCTTGAGTTGCAACTCCTATTCATCCACTCAACAGGGCAGCAATGAGCTTGCACATGCTGCCCTGCCAAAGGGATTCAGTCCCTACCTAGAGTGAGCACATCACTCAGATAAAGGGGAAGGAGGTCAGCTCACCTTGGCCTGTTTAACCCAAGGTTATTTTACTGAGAATGCCAAGAGGAGATCTAGGAAGCAGTGACCGTGGTGGTGGTGGCGGCAGCAGTCTGGAGACTGGACTGAGTTCACCTGCTTATTTCACATAGGGCATCCAACAGCTTTAGATCACTACCTACCTGGGGTGGAACAAACCAGTGAACTAGCAGTGAGGCACTGCATATTGCTCTACCAAAACATGAACCTTTGCTGTGCTGAGGCACCTCCCAGCTCTGCTTTTTTAAGTGGATGGAAGGGCGGAGTCCAAAAAGGGAGGTGTGATCAGGACGGGGCCCTACGCCTCTGGGGCTGGCAGGAGACACTGGCACCCAACCCAGCTTGGGAAGAGGGGCTGGGCAGCTGGGCCCTGGCAGGATTGGGTTGTTGGCTCCTAAGGTGGCAGATGGAGGAATGAAAGGAGGGTTCGACTGTCCCCCCTGTGGATCCACCTGTGACAGAGGGACCTCATGCTCCTACCAAATCACAGCATTAAGGCCTGCAGGGCTCTTTTCTATTCCCACCAGGGTCCCTTCAAAGTATGTGAACCTCAACATAACAGCCATGGGCCAACTCTACCGAGGACCAGTGCGACTATTACTGTTAAACCTGGGGAAAAAACTGTCTCCCCACAAGGACGACTACCCCAGCTCTGAGTTCCAGCAAGATGCTTTTTCATCCTGGGAGCTCCAACACTGCCCATTCAAAGGAGACAGTGGCAACTTGTTGGGAAGCTCACAGGCTGTCTGCCCTGTAGGCAGCAGTCATCTGCATCTTCAGAATAGAGCAGGGCCGCATGGAGAGTCCAGGTTTCAACAACCCAGATACTTTAGGCACAGAGTGCTAGGACCTTACATAATGTCTTCAGTCCTGCACCCAATTCACAGAAGTTAAATCTGCCTGGGAGAAAAACCCAGACCTCCCTCACTTTACCTCCGAGCTGCTCTTCAGACCCTTACCCAACACTGGGAAGCCACTTGTTGTGGGAGTGTCAGTCTGCAGGGCTTGAAAGTAAGGTCCCCAAATCAGACAAAACATCTCAAGTGCTCTCATTCTTTATTTTTAATAGCTTTGTTCTTTAGTAAGCTAGGGGTTATTTGTTCATAAAGTCATTTTTGTACAGCCATACAGTATATATTTAAGAAATATTACACAAATTGCACTTTATACATACGACGGCCTCGTTCCAGAAGGAGAAAAATAACATTAATTAAAAAAAAATAAAGGGAACCTGCTGACAAGAAATTACAAAGTGCCAGTTGACTGCAGAATTGCACACAACCTGGCTTGGTGGGCACGATAAATCCTCTCTCCTTTATATAATTATTCATTCTTTAAACAGGTAAAATTTATAGAGAGTATGACACAGGATAATATATCCTTTTACAATACATACTTTATTTTTTTTTAATTTACACTCAGCATACTTATAAATTACTAAAAAAAATTCCATTAAAAATAATAATAATAATAATAATAATAATTATGCAGCCCAGGTCCTTTCCAGTGGTAAGTACATTCACTTGGTACAAGGAGTGGATCACAGCTGGAAACCTACTGCTTACCTACTGTACAAGAGGACTGGAAGACAGGCGTCAGGCTGAACATGGACGGGGAACGAAACAAAAACCTTGGTCTTCCCTGCGCCTGTGTTCAAAATAATTAAACAGCAACAAAAACAGAAAAACACAGTCTGGACCCACTCAAACCAGTTCACTGTCCCTCCCACTCAGAGACATGAGTAAACAGAGAACAGGTGAAGGGGTTTCCGGCTGAAATGAATGCTCTTGCATCAGGAGAGGGAGAATCTAGGTGCACGGAGTGTGTCTGAAGCCTAGGGCTATGGCCAAGACTTTTCATGAGCCTCTGGGGCAGACCAGAACGCTTGAAGTAGTGAGGTGGGGACGTGCTGATTTCTCTGTGTCTGCACTGCCTTTCTAAGTCCTCTGAGAGGAAGATGACCACCACCCAACACAGACGCACACATACCCTTCCTCCCATCCTGACTGCAGCAGCCTCCATACCTACATGCAGACCTCCATACCCAACAGGAAAGACCTCTGGCATACAGGGTACACACGAGGCTTTTGCACGGCTGGGTATTGAGTGTGGGATCTCAAGGTTAAATGACGAGGTTGCAATGAGTAGACCCCGAAGGGGATGCCAACAAGTGCAGTGTGTCAAAGTGCCATTTTCCCTTCCCACCTTGACCTCTTGCTCTTGCAAAAACTCACAGCTCAATGGGAGATGGGGGCAGGTTGGTGGGGAGCTAAAACCCTCAGAAGAAAACAAGCAGGCATAATCCCCTCTCAGAAATGGACCAGCAGCCTATTTCTAAGAATTCCTGCGGGGGGAACCACTAAGGCAATGATTTTCCATCCCTCTCAGATAAGCGATCCCAAGTTACTGTAAAAATGGAACCTTTACTGATGACCCCAGCACATCTTCTGAGTCCCAGTACACCTGGCCAGGCGATCGCCGTGTGCATCTGCCCGGCATTCCAAGCCCCGGGCTTCTAGGGGCGCAGCAGCAAGCAGGTTTGGAGCCTACTGTGCTGGTGCCAGTTTGTGTTTGGACTTTTAAACATGAACAATTCTGCATGGAAGCCCTTGAAAGGGAGCGGCACGGGGCTGCTCAGAGCTTGCTTTTATGGAGCAACTTGCCTGGTTGCATCAGATACCAAAGTGCAGCAATGGGGAAAAAGTGAGTGCATAACTGGCCCAGTAACTGCTCCCTGGGACTGCTCAGGCTCATCTGACTGGACTTCCTTCTGACCCCCACATACTTGGAATTGGTAACTAAGCTCCAGTGGCAAACCAATCGTACCAGTAAGGAGAAATGAGGCAGGTAAAAGGACTCTACTCAACTCTCAGAGCCCAGGGTGAGCTCAAAGGGCTGACAGCCAAGGAGAAACAAATCTTCTTTACTTGTGAGTAGGTTAAATTTAGACTTAACCTGAACTGAGAAAACCGCTGACTTTTTTTCTTTAAACAGGGTAATTATTTCTTATCATAATCAGCTGCAAAGGGCCGATTTTCCATGCAATTCAGGTGGAGTCAGGCATGTAAGTCAGTACTTCTCGTGCCCAGGTTAACCAGTCTGCATTTATTTTAAAACTGTACTCGGGTCTATTACTGTGCTGGGCATCATGCACTCAGTTCTGGTTGAAACAGCAGCAGACACAGTACATTTGCTTTTCCGTCCTTGTATTAGCTGGCTTTTGAAGGATCTTGGGCCCCATCATGTTTCCCTAATAACTTTCCACCTTCATGAACACACCCCACCTCAGAGGCTTCTTGATTGATCTGGGAAATCATTACAGACCTACAAACCTATCAAGGGTAGAGCGAACTTTGATGCGATTCCATCCAGAGAGGTCAGAACAGGTCAAACTGCACATCCCTGCTGCAGCCCCGTGTTACCACCACTCCTGTACCATGACCTTCAGTTCCATTTTTCACCGCAAAGAATAAATAAATAAAGTTCCCCCCTAAGGAAATAGCACTTCAGAGGCAGGAGAGGAGGAATAAGCCTAGAATAGATCACTCCCTGCCAGCGAAGTCCAAGCAATGCATTAAACCTACTCCTAATACAGGCCCCTCAAGCACAGCAACACACCCCCAGGGTTTTTTTTGCCCATATCAGAAGCCAGGCATGCAGTAACCAGAACATCTGCAGGCTTGGGAAGGACCATTTTTGAACTAAACCATGCAGTTGTTGAGTTGGGATGCAAAGCTGTGCTGTAATTCAGGTCAAGGAAGGCAAGGGGAGGGACAGCAGTTGCTGAGAGTTGCAGAACAGTCCAAATTCCATGTTCAGGAAGCAAGAAGAAAACATTACCCAACCAAACCATGAAACTCCCAGCACTGCTGCCCCTTTCCCTTGGGTGCAGGTGAGATAACAAGCTGTCAAGCACACATGCCTGTGTTGCTGTTCTAACACAGCTCAATTGTTGATCTGGAGGACCAAGACAGCTGTAACCACTGCCCTCAATGGTACTCTGGGCCTCCCAGGCTGCATCTGTGTGCCTAAGGACACAGACTAGAATGTGTGCCGACAGGCTAGGACATCTACTTTTAAGTTATGAGTCAGTGAACAGGACTCAGTAACTAGTTGTATTACAGACAGTGCCTCTAAGCCTCACAACTCAGATTTTTGCAAGATTTAATAGCAACAACTGTGCTGGGGGCAACTCACGGGACGATGCAATGAGTGACCTGCCTAACACCAATGAATTATTTTTTATTACAGTCTCTACAGAAAGACGCTGTGCCTCTTACTGTGGGAGATCTAACAGGACCTATTTAAAACAAACATTTCTCCCACGCTTGCCTGGATGGCAGGTGTCAGGTTTGCAGTGAGAGATGAAGACACTCAGGTCCCCGTGTGCTCTAAGGCTGCTAATCTCTCAGATGCTTGAAGACCAATGCACAGGAGCTTGATGACACAATGTGGCAAAAAAATGGTTGCTTTGCTTTCTCTGCTAGAGTGCTAGGTTCTAGGTCTACGGTACCTCCCCTCCTTCTGTCCTTCTCCTGGCAAATACATTCTGCCTGGGGAAAAATATTTTAAAAAACCCCAAAAAACTATAAAAATTATATTTACAGTGAACTTCAGTAACCATAATATAAACAAAAATAGCTTCAAGTAGTCCTTGATTTTTTTTTCCTTTCTTTTTTAATACTGATGGTCTGAGAAATAGAGAAGAAAGTTGGTTAGATCACATTTTTAAAAAAAAAGATTACTTTTGGCAGATATCCTTAACACTTCTCCATGCACTTGCTTTTACAATGCCATTAAAACAGTGAGGTTTTGGCCACGTGACAGACGTCCCTGTCCATTGGTGGAACTGTTAAGCTCAGGTGCCATTGTTCACTCGTTTGGTGTATAAAAGCAGGCAGCCCTAAGGGACTGTGAGGCTGCTGTAACATGCCAGATGTGTATTACCAACGATTCCTTTTGCTCATTAGAAACCCTGTTCTGTGCCTCAATCACAACAGGACTAGTTATGGCTATGCAAAATTCAGCACAACATTTTTGGCTTTACCTAACCAGGAGTCAAATTGGCATTGATTTTGTTCTGCTCTCTCATCACCAACAAAACAAACCAAAGTAAAAAATAAAATAAAAAATTACTCTTTTCATTGCAGGTTTACGTGGTGGGTGCTTTGAGACATGCTCCAATTGCTTGAATGGAAATGATAGCTTTTTATTATTATCACCTGACAACAACGTGGAGTGCATTATAAATAGCTCTGAACAAAGAATCAGTCTGTGGTTCCTTGTGAGGAGTGTATGCTTCTTCCCAGCGCAACAACACAAACCAAAAAGTCTGCAACTTTCACCAAGTGAGTCAAAACAGGCCCGGACCAGCTCTTCCAACTCTGATATCCTGTGGGTGGCTTACGGCAGCTTCTCTTCCCGATGCCCGTTTCCTCAGTTCAGAATGGCAAAGGCAGGTGGGAAGCAAACCAGAACTCACCAGCAATTCTTCCCCCAGTTCCTCTTCTTTCGTTTCAAGTCACCAGTCAAAAAAAAAAAACCCCAAAAAACTGATAGTTTTTGAATTCCAAATGATTAAAAACAGCTAAGGCCACTGCTGAAACTGTCCCCCAACAGACTTTTTTGTTAAGTCTCCTCCCTTTAGCGCTGGCAATGAAAGGCTGGAAGCCCAAGCAATTAGTGAGCAAATGTTTTGCATGGGCAACTGGCAGCAACTCTACAACGGTGGTGGCAGAGGTGATGGTGAGGGGGAAGATGCCATAGGTGAGATGCTCACGCTTTTCTGCGATGATGGTGAGATTTCAGACAACTGGCTCACACCATGAACTCGTTGTTCCCAAAAAGAACCAATTGCTGGGTGCTGCTGCAGTCTGCTTCAGCATTTCTTTTCCGGCCTGCCCCAGCTGCTCCCTCAGGGAGCTCTTTGGTTTTTTGGGGTGAGTTTTTCACATTCTTCAGTTTCTGCTTGCCTTTCTCGGGGTTGAACGTCCCTCTGCTGGTGAACTGGGGCCTGTCTTCCAGACCCCTGAGCTGCCCTGGTGACCCTTCAAGTCCAAGCCTCGTCTCTGTGGTGTCACCAGAAGACCCTGCACGATAGAAGGGTGGCTTGGAGTACATTTGGAATCGCTTCCTGGTCATGTGAGGTAAGCAAGAAGAAGAAGTTGGAGAAACAGAAGAGTCTACTGAGTCCACAGAGTCTTGCTGCTTCCTCAGGTGCCTTCGCAACCTGCTTGAGGTTTCAGTCTTGATGGGCCTCAGCGAACTAAGTGCTAAACTTCT
Source organism: Alligator sinensis (assembly GCF_000455745.1). Classification (NCBI taxonomy): domain Eukaryota; kingdom Metazoa; phylum Chordata; order Crocodylia; family Alligatoridae; genus Alligator; species Alligator sinensis. Next base: position 1,015,285 of record NW_005842559.1, on the reverse strand, counting down.
CTCTGACAGACAAAGATAGCAGGAGAATTGTAACTCAGCCATGTGTACTGCAGTGCGTTTCCACCTACCTCTTACTTCTGATTTTGGTGGATCTCTCAGGGGGACTTTGTCCGAGTCAAGTGGGAGAGACAGAAGCAACTGACTTAACTTCCCTGCTTACAGGTTAACATTCACAAAAGCATGCACCACTTTTGAAAATGTGATTTAGGTGCTCACCCACAATGGGTATAGGGTACCTTAATAGACAGCCCCGTTATAGGCAGGAAATGGTTAAGTGACTTGAATTCATGTCCATCCTGAATTAAGCAGCAAAGCCAAGTCTACAGCCTGCTTCCCAGTCATGTGTATGAATGACGAGATATTTGACCTCAGTGACTGGGTTTCTTGGACACACAGAGTGAATGCCACCCTCTCCAATTCATACTTTAACTCATGCCAGAAACTGGGTTGCTCTGCTATATGGGTAGGACGAGGGGAGTCTGAGTTTCACAGCGAGACAGCCTGCACTTGAATGACTAGGAGAACAGGCAGCACAGTCCAGTGGTGTTCAGTGGTGCAGGAGGAAGGGGCATCCTCAAATACCAATTCAAAAACCTACTATTGCCATGCGTGTCAGCAGATCACATGCTATTGCCCTGACTATGTCTAGTAAGGAAATCTTTGGTCAGTACAAAGACTACATTTACCTGATCGGTCAGAGATTGCTCCTTCAGAGTCAAAGTTCAAATTTTCAGAGCTATCGGCAGTGCCAATGGAAGCTTCAGACTCCAGGGTTTCATCATCAGAGGCTCGGGGCTCCAGCGCAAGCATCTCAAAAGTCAGCTCCTCCCTACAGAAATAAAACAAAGCCAGTCAGTTAGGGCAAGGGCAGAAAGAAAAGAAACCAGCACTGAGAAAACCGAGGGAGAGAAAAGGAAAAAATCCAGCACTCTAAGGAGCCAGGCAAGCACCATGTCTGGAACAGAAAGCAATGGCGAATAATACTCAGAACCTAAACTCAATATAGTGGAGCTTGCCTTTCACACTCGGGCACAAAGAAGAGGGCAAAAAGGAAGTGCGACATCCACTTGTGGAATCTCCCTAATCACCTAAGTGTGTGCATAGGTCTCAAGCAAAAAGCCACTTCTCAGCTAAACAGGTCCTAAAGCTCCTCATCAGCCCCTTGTACCTTACCAGTGAAGTGAACAAGAAGCCACAGAGAGCTCAGGGCAGGCAGCCTGTGCTTGCAGTGACCTGTCCCAGCCTGAGCAAGACACACTGTACTGCTCAGACTGGGAGGTAACAAAGATGATGACCACTGCAAGATCTATCACAGTCTCCTGGCTGGCCTGAGGGGCCTATGGACCACCACTGAGGAAACTGGGACCTGTGGGGCCCTCACAGGACCTGAAGGCTGGCAAACCAGATAAGCCAAAGAATGGAGCAAACACCTCAACCCATGATGCAGATAAATGCTGATGCTTGTTGCTCCCCATGCCAAATGACATTCTTTCCCCCTCAAGGGGGCTGTTTCTTTCCCCCAGATTACTACTGGTCAGATACTAGCAGAGCAGCGAGACTACAGAACTTGCACATATCCACTGGTCCCCATATGACATATCCACTGGTCCCCAAAAGATGCAAAACAGGAGAGATGACCAGATGAAACCCTGAAGGAAGTAAATGTGAGAGTTCATCCTTCTCCAGCTCTGCCAATTCCAAATATCTCAACTATACATCACAGGCAGTGCTAGCAAGAACAGCTGATCCTATGACAGTTGGCACAGAGACAACTCCTTTCCTCCACTGCCAATGGACACCCAAACAGTGCCTATTCTAATGCCATGTCCAAAGATATTTCTCCAGCTACATAACTCAACTTTGATCTGATCTTTTATGACTCCTCCAAAATTAATTCCACAACCCTCCAGTACAAACACGACTCAATCCTGACCTGCACTATCACTTGCAATTTCAGTGTTAAACATTCACACTGCACTGCTGACATTCCTTGCCCCTGGTAGTTGAGGCCAGAATGAAGTGGACGGTGCTAACTGCTGAAAGCATGCTGAGAAAACACTGGCCATCTGACAAAATGCTATAGATACTGTCATGAGACCAAATGCATTCTCACACGTAGTTCTGAGAAGATCTGAATTCAAGACTTCCCCCCCCAACCCCATTTTAATCATCTCCCACAGTACATTGCACCATTGCATCCTCTGTTCCATATGACTCACTTTTCCTTCTGCAAGCTTTCAATCTGTTCGGTCAGCACCCTCTCCTCCTGCTGCATGGCTGCCTGCTGCTGCTCTGTGACGTCCATCTCCATAGCCTCCTCACTGCTCACAGTCTCCTCTGGGACATCTGACACTGAGGGCAATCGTACTGCAACAGGAGAGGTCGGGCTTGTGTAGGTTCCACGCCTTATGCGACCTTTACCCTGTGAAACAACACTTGTGTCAATGAACTCCATGCAGATCCTTTAAGACTTTTGAGACATTTTGTGGTACTCTTTAGGTTAGGACAGTGCTTTTCTCCCCGCTGCCACCCCAACACCAAACATGGGAAAAACAGCAGCAGTAGGTCCCTGGCACATGTTCATGATACACAAATTACAGTGCATGTTAACTTCAAGGATAACTCAAGGTCAAGCTAGCTTGGGGGACATCACAGAAACGTTCTCAGTTTATTCAGAGGCAGAAGATGGGAATGAAGGCAATGTTCCTTATTAGCTACATGCAACCCAGATTTCATAGGTCAATTAAGGAAACAGCAGCACATAGTTTTGAAAGCTCAAGGTGTAAGATGGGAAGCTTCAGTCTGCCAAGTAGCAATGCCAGAGTATGGTGGGAACATCCTGACTGTTAACCACAAGGCACTGGCAGGCACAGTTCTAAACCATCCCATTCTTTGCAAAGGGACAGTCCCTCTGTTGCAAAGAGAACTGTATTGATACCATTGTCTGCCAGTTAGTATTCAGCTTTGGGGGTTACAGATTTGCTTTCTGTAACCAGCAGACATGAGGAAGCTTAAATGAAAGCAAATGGAAAAGCTGGCAACAAAGCTATGGTAGCAGTTGTAATCCTGACACTCCCTGGACAAAAGTAGTTGAGTATTAAAACAAGTAGTGGGCCAGCTATGAGCCTAAGTCACTTCTTGCACCAGACAAAAAGACAGGGGTCTTTCTCAAGGAAGCAAATATGAGAAGAAATTTGGAAAGCATGGAAATGTTTTAAATATCCTTCAGAAATATGAACAACTACTAGATGGCAGTTGGAGCATCATACAGCTCCAGCAGACTGTATACCCATCCAGCCATGATGTACGCAGAGTAAAAAGTTCAGGGCATTTAATATTTAAATGTACGACAGATCTGGGGAACAGCTAACTGTTCACAAAGGAGGTTTTCCCCTAACAATACTATATGGGAGAAAGTTTCCAAAACACTTAAGTGACTCAAGAGCTCGTCAGTGCTCTAACAGCAATGGTGATGCTTTGGGAAGTCCACCTTTGATTGATCTCTCTCTGCATCTCCAAAGCTTCAGAAGGGTCTTCCTGGACTCACTCAGTGAACTCATGTCATTGCTCCTCGCTCATTATATCAACTACAACTTGATCAATGGCCCACTGTATAAGCAACACCAGCAACAGAAATGGTCTGTTAAATCTTCAGGGATTGTTAAACATTATTGTGGTACTTCTCATTTCTATTAGCATGGAATTCATTTGCCACTGTTGAGATCCCAGATGCTGTGATGCTGCCATTTTGCTTATGTGACAACGTGTGAAATTATGCCTGTTCTACCAGTATTGAAGCTCCAATCTATTGAAAAGGAACAAGCAGCCTACCCACACAACGGAACAAATATAATGTATGCGGAGCTCGCTTTCAATATCCCTTTCTAGGACCAGCTGCCTGGGTTTGCCTCCTGTGGCTGAGAGGTAAAAGATTTCTGTGGACAGAGAAGAGACAAGAATCTCTTTTCTTTGCAGTTCCACATAATTATGCAAACGTTTATCAGAATTGGACTAATTTTGCATTTGCACAATTTGGACTCGCAGAATTCAAGGTTAAAAGGGACCATTACATCATCCACCTTGATCTGCTGCATATCTTGGCCATTAATTTCCACAGGCTACCTCTGCCATGCAACCTCTCGGTGAAGAGGCACAACATATCTTTCAGAAACACAGCTGGTCTTTATTCAAAAACACTGAGAAATGGAGGATCCTTTACTCCCTTTGGGAGATCATTCCAATTGCCAAATGGGTCCTTTATCTCCAGTTTGAATTTATCTAGCTTAAGCTTCCAGCCACTTGTTCATATTATTTATACCTTTTCTTCTGCTAGATTAAGGGTCCCATTAGCACCTGGAACTTTCTCCCAGTGGAGCTGTTTGCACACTCTAATCAAGATACCTCTCAGTATTTGTTTTGATAAGTACACAAATTGAGCTCATTACGGCTCACTGCAAGGATTATGCTCTCTCTTTGGCTTTGAAAACAAAGAACACGTTGCTTCCATCCTGCACATGGGGAGAAGTATTTTTTTTTTCTCCAGGGCGAGTCACCCCAAATCTCAATAGGCGTGCCTACTAATGCACATAATCCTATTTTAATGCATATTAAAGCGTCACAAAACACTGCTCTTTAGTTAATGCACATAAAAATAGGCTATTGCGCCACTTCTTAGTACCTCACAGTGGAGGTACTAAATTTAATGCACATTACCTAAAGTGTATTAATGAATGTGTAGACATGCCCACTGAGCCCAGTCAGTCTGGGGGCATCCGTAACATTTTGTGCCTTGTGTTTCTGGACTCTACAAAACTTACTGCCTGCATCACAACTCCAAGTCCTTTTCTAATGCACTACATGGGAAGAAATAAGGGCTTTTCTTTCTTTTCCTTATTGATACTTTTGGAGAAATAACGCTGCTGTAAAACAGAACATTTGGAGCTGAATGATTCAGCTATTCCCCCAAATAGGCCTAGCACCTGGCTGGAACCAGTTGAGAAGGGCAAAGGACACCGCTTGCTGTGTTCAAAACATTTCATAGGACAAGATGGGCTTGCACAAAAAAAAGACTCTGAATGAGAATGCTGCAGCACAGATACTAGCGCAATGGAAGGATTTGCTGAATGTATTGGGAAACATAAGAAAACAATGGCAGCACAGTCCAGATTATAATTTTCTAATCCATTGCCTGACTTTGGGCACTGCTAGGTTTAAAAGGGCAAGGAGAAATTTGAGGTGGTGGAGTTGGTGCGAAATCAAATAAGTCATCTTTTACATTAAACTAAAGTCTGCTTTCCTTGTGCGTCACAAAGTTGCAATAATACCATCCTCACAAGCAAGTCAGGAACTGCACCAGAGGAGGCATTACTGCACTGGGACCCACCCAGCATGGGTGTAGACCAAGCGGCAAGAGTGGGTTGGGGTGTGGGAGGAATGAGGAAAAGGAAGATTTAGATAGACCCATCAATTCAAATCTGTGTGGAAAGAGCCAAGTCCTAAGCATGGTGGTGCATATGTGTGCACGTTTAAGCAGTGGGTGTGGAGGAAAGTCCCAGCTCTCCTAGATGGCTTCTAGGGTGGGATCCCTCTGCTCTAGCCATGCTGCATCACCTTGGCAGTAATGCCTGAGGGGACAGTCCATCCGCTGTGGTAAGAAAGGATGACAGAGCTGAGGCAGCTGGTATGACTTGGGGATACAGCAGATAAACACACCCCATGCCCGAGCATGAGCAGGAGGAGAGGGAAGGGTGTTACATGAAAGAAAGGAGGGAAAAGACAGAGGACAAAGGAGGGACGGGAACTAGTAAGTAGAGGGAGGAAATGGGAAGAGGAGCACAGAAAAAAGGCTGACAAGGGCAAAGGCGACAGAAGCAGGAGCAGTGAGCTTGGTCGTGAGCTGTGAGCAGGAACCACCCATCACTAAGCAAGACTGGATCCCCCAGCTACTTTCATTTATTAGGGCTGAGCCTTCCCTGCCCTGATGTAAAGGTTTCTGCCATTTGCCAGTGCTAGGAGCAGTGGGCAGGAGCTATGGCGCAGCAGGGAGAGACTGGCTAGAGACTGAGCACAAGAGCAGCCTTTGGAGGAGTGCACCAGCAGACACAAGTCACCAGCAGCAATCACCAAGTGCCACTGCTACTATGCAACATCAAATCCTACTCCTGCTATAATTGCTCTCCAGGTGCTCCCTCCAGAGTGAGAGAGATGGTCAGTCAGTCAGTGGAAAGGAGCTTGCATGGGAATGAATGGATGGGCAAAGTCACAAACAATGGCCAGCAGCATGGTGCTTGAATGAGTGGAGTGTTACACACAATGAAGGGATGCAGCTGTCACGGAGTGCAATGCGATTAATACATACCGGGATTGAATTGCGGGTTATGCTCATAAATCTAACTGCAATTAGTACAGGTTTCTGGATTAGAGAGGACATGAAAAGGAAAGCAGAAGGTTAGAGTGCACATGCCATTGCCCCTTGAAAACTTCTAGCCATTGAACGTGATGAGAGTCGGCTTTCTGCTGCAGCAGCAACGACGCATGGCTGAGCCACAAGCTTTGCAAAATAACTGTAGAAGCATCTGCTTGGAAGAACAAGCCATGTGGAGATACTGGGTTCTTAGAAGTGAAGAGTCTGAGTTGACTGGTCTGCCACAGAGCAATCTCTTTCCTGTTCTGTAAGCTGAACACAGCATATGTATGTGGCCTGCTGCTTGTTCAGCTTAGAGCAGAGAGGAACACAGGCCAGCTCAGACCTCACACTCTAGCTCACATTCATCAGCCCAGCGGGGAGCGTGAAAGCCAAGTAGGAAGCTGTTCTGAGCTCCTAGAAAGGCACTGGGGAAAAGACAACGACCCTTTACTGGGAGCTCATTTCAGCCCCCTGCGCTGGAGGCAATATTAATGAAAGACCTTGCATACAGGGAGAATCAAAGGAAGGCCATGGGTTAGGGCAGCTTCCTCCAATTCCCCTACTGCTGTGTACGTGCAGAGGAGGGAAGCAAATGGAGGCCCGTAGCTGAGTGGGCTGTATCAGATGGCAGAGCACTGAGGCAGGGGAATTTAATGCTAGTGGGAGATGGTCATCAGCACAGCCAGCAAAGGGCTGATTAAACCCAGGAGAGTTCATCTGAATTTTCAAAAGATATCCTGAGAACGTAACAATGAGCCCACAAGCTCCAGAGGGGATGTTTCTGTGGCAACTTCCTTCAGAGTTCCTGGCAGGCACCATTCCCATCTCCTATGGTGGGCTTTCAGAGCAAGGCTGAGGGTCAGTCTCTGTCAGCCTTGGGCATGGTGCTTTGGGAGGCATAAAGGTGTTATGGAGGCTGAAGTAAGCAGAAGAAGATTAGAGGGGTTAGTTTAAGTGGAAAGGAGAGGAGAGAACAGAGGTGGCTTGTCAGAACCAAGGAACTGTCTGTCAGTGCAGCAATATACATTTTCTTCTTGGCGACAGATTAATTGAATAAACCAAGTAAAACACAAAACAACCATGGGCCCAAAATCTATTCCCCTCCACCCAGACTTCTCTAGGAGCAAGGAAGCTAGGAAAACAATGGGGAAGAAGAAAATCACCCTCCTAAAAGAAAAGAAAGGTCTGCTCTGGGGGAGGTGGGGGGAGACGAGTCCATCAAGAACAGAACCAGCATCCAGCACCATAACCACCTCTGCATCTTACCATCGATCTCCGGATCAAAGACAGCCTGCTCTTTGCTTTGTTCTCAGCAAACTCCAGGCTGTTGATGTCCTTGAGGCGGGCTCTGTATTTATTCATTTGCTCTACGACAATTAATTCCACGCAGCTGCAAGAAAAGGAAAAGGAGCTAGGACTAAAGCAGTTACATCGGTCATAGAAATGCGGGTGTTCTGTTCTGCCAGGAGGGGAAGGGACGTATCATCCAATTTATAACCTCTGGCTCTACAACATGGTGGGCACCTACCTATGTGCCCGATGCCTGCTAATTAGCATGCATCAGAGCAGACTTGATTAAGGTCTGCTGGAGCGTGCTAATTAGCACACTACAGCAGCCTCAGCATCTCGTGTATTCAGCATCCCTGCACTTCAAAATAGGAGCAGGGGTGCTTTAACAAAAGCTCGTTGAATTAGCTTTAGTTAAAGTGCCCATGCCGCCATTCCGAAGCACAGGATGCTGAATACATGAGACGCTGCAGGTGCTTTAGAGTGGCTCCTGAGAGCTGCTCTAATAAAAGTGCCCCCCACACCGCCACCCTGGAGCATGTATAAAGATGCCCTGATTGTCCAAACATCAGGCCTGCAAGGCTTGATCTAGCCTGTGGAGCTGCTCCATCTGGCCTACCAGGCTACCAGAAGCTGGGGCATGGCTACGGAGGGGCATGGCGTGCTGCAGTATTTGGGGCCTCTGGGCCCCACCGGGCACGTCTGTCAGCAACAGGAGGGCAAGCAAAGGTTGTGCTATGCTCCCCGTCACCACGGCCAGCCTCACAATCTGGCCCGGGAGGAGCCCCATTGTCCAGAACCAGCCTGGGGCTAAGGGTGAATCTGACACCCCTGCTCTACAGACTGAAAATGAGCCATGTGGTAGAACTGCTCCAAATGGACTAAAGGAACAAGGAGAAGAACACTCCCATTCCCTCCAGTTACATCAGGGAAACTGGGCTCCTCTTGGAAAAGAAAATACAGAAGCCCAACAGGCTCCAAAGGAAGGCTTAGAGAATGGCTATTTTGGATGTGCTGTTCTATCTGCCAGTAGCAACATGCCAACACCTACATAGGTACTTGTTTGCTTTTGAGCTGGAGACACAGTAGCATGGCAAGGATGTTGACCTGGTGTCAGAGGCAGCTTTTTAAATATTATTTCCTGGCAGAAATCTTTTATTAGCAAAAAGGTTAAAGGTACTCTGATGTAACTAGAATCTAAGAGTTCAATTACAAAGACACTCCTATAATAAATGTACAGAAAAGTGATTCAAATCGACTTTAACCATTATATGCAGAAAAATTGCTTTTTAGTAGAAAAATTAATAGATATGACACAAGGAGCAACCACTGGGTCATTTAGTCTCACCTCCTATATAGCTCTGATGACAGGATTACACCAGGTGAGTCCTTCCCCACCTCCCTCCTCGGTTTGATACCTATGCCACTCCCATTTCCATAATACTTATGCACCTCTGCCTTTACATAGGTGCCCTTAACTTAACTGCTGAACACACAAACAGATCCTTGCAAAAAATCCTGCAAAAACATCCTCCACAGCATGATACCATCTCATTTACAATTACCATGAGTTACTACAGTTAGCCACATCTTAGTCCATTTAATGTAAATTGTGCTGAACCTATACAGCACTATTTAAAAAAAAAAATCAGACCAATATGTGGTAATATTTAAAATGCCTTACAAAAATCTATAAGTATATGATGATAACAACACAATTACCTTTGTCAATACAACATGAGGCCAAAGATCAATAGAATTACATTTGACCAGTCCAATTTCCCATAAAACAACGCTGACTGGAATTTACTGTGACTGCCTTAACTCTTTACTGAGTATGTTCCCTGCCAGCTTTTCCTTGATTTTGGCTAGGACTGATATAAGGCTAACTGCCCTACGCAGGCTCTCTTGCTTACCCCTTTGAACTCCTGTCCCTACTTAGCTTCTTTCAAATTTAGCGTGGCAAGATTTGTTTGGAGTGCTTTGGCAAATTCTTTTTAAAGTTCTTGAGTGCAAAGTATCTAGTTCTACAGATATTAAAGGTTTTAACACTTGCTAGTGCTGCTTTACATATCTCCTTGCTAACTCCTGACACAGTGTATTTTCTTAAGACAATTTTATTTGCAGAACAGTAATGTGTTCTTTGCTACTGTTGTAGAGCATATTAAAATGCATTATTCAGGAACCATCTCAGTGTGTTGGTGGTGCCTCATTAGAGCAGGAAATGTGGATAACTCTGTAGTTACAATTGTGAATCCTTACGTGGTTGTTTTACTGATGTCCTGAACGCTCTGCAGTGGGTCAGTGGTATCAGGACAGCGGAGAATACAGGGAGCAAATACAATGGCCAGAGCATTCGCTGACATCCGATTAGTATCTTCCTGCAGGGCAATTCTAAACAGTAACAAAAAACAAGGAAGGCAGCGTTAAAGGCAGTGGCAGGAAACATCTGGGTAGAGATGGAATGATAACAAATTCCAAATTCAGAGACAGCAGCAAATGGAGCATTGGACAGATGCATGCAATCTGTGGGCCACCAGAAGCTCTCCCAACATCATGTAGCTTCAATGTAATGTAAAGAGCTCCAAATTATTATCCTTGG
>NW_005842559.1:992121-1004959 GCF_000455745.1 Alligator sinensis | reverse complement strand
GACACTAACAAGCAATGCTAAAAATATGTGAATGTTGTACCATTCAGTGGGGCAAAGATAAATACAACAGACACTGAACTCTCCTTAAACCATTCAGTGATGCTCTCTAGGAAATCTTTTGCTGTGCATTTCCAAAAGGAAACTGAGATCAGGTATGCTTATTATAATAACGGCTGCTTAGTTCTCATCTATGCCTCAGGGACAGAGCAGTTAGTCTCATAACATCTACCTGGAGCGATCTTAGGTGGACATGATGTAGTGGGAATCTTTACAGCCTCCAATACCATGGACAGAGGCTAAGCCAGATGCAGTCTTACTCATAGAAAGACTTCACATTTGATCCCTGGGGTCTCAATAGTCAAGCTAAAAGATGCAACGTGCAGCCACACTGGGAAGGATTATAGCATGCCTCAGGGGAGACACAGGATCGCATTAATTTAACCTGGGAAGTGTAGTAGTTAAGTATGCAACACCGTTGCTATAATCAACAAGGCTCTTTGCTAAAGAGAGCTCTTGGGCTAAGCTACTGAAACCCATTTCAGAATTTACAGTGTCCCCTTATAACATCTCTCATTTTTTTCCTACCAAAAGTACTAGGACTGCATCAGTCCAAGACAGGATGCTCCTACCCATGCAGTATATTTTACTGTTCCACTAAATACCCCACTGCACTACTCAGGGAGCAAGATGCTACTTTGGTGAGAAATGTAGGAGAGCACCTAGAGGACTGATCACCTACCACGACAGTCCCTTACCTCACAAGGTGAAAGACGAGGCGTTCCAGGGTGTTGAGGTGGGTCCGAGAGAGCTGATCGATGACAGAGTACACACCTCGGATGGTTTCCTTCCTCTCCTGCAGGCCTGGAAAGAGAGCACACAGTTACAGCGACTTCCCCGCAGTTTCTCCTGCCATCTTCACTTGTGAAGGAGTTTGCTCTGATCAGTACATGGGAAGCAAGCAACAGGCCAGCGGACACAGACAAGGATAATATCTCTCATCTCCCTTTCCTGGCTGTACAAAAAGACCTCATGGCAGATTCCATTTCTTGGCTGCGCTCTCCTCTGCTACAAGTACCCTATGAGCGAGCTAAAACGTGAGCATACGGAAGGTCTCTTTCCTAAATGGATTCCAAAAGAGTTATGAAGTGAACAACAGTCCTGGGTAGCAGGTGGCACTGCAACACCAACGCTTCGTAGAAACTGTTTTTAGTATCCAGAACAAAGACTGGGTTTCTGGTTACTCCATCATAGATGGAGATAGATCTTGAACTGAGAAATCTTCAGAGAATTTTAATGAAAAACTTCCAGGTGTAAGACACAAAATATGTTTGCTTCCTGCTTGTCATGACTACAGCAGTGATGCATTTTAAATAAAACCATTTTTATTCACTTTGGCGAGTCAACTATGATGCATTTACCAATGGGTTTGATGCTTCCTGCTACTCCAGGGCTGGGCGATTATTTGGACTGGAGGCCCACTTAACAAGTTTTGGTGAGCTGTCATGGGCTGCATGGGCAGTCCTGCCCCTTGAGAGTTGCCTCACCCCCAATCGCGATCTTGAGATAGGAAGTCCTGCCCCTAATGCATGACCTTTGCCACAGGAAGTCCAACCCTTTCTCTGCCCTGCCCTCCGCCCTCCTGGGAATACTCCTTTCAGGAGGGGGGGTTGCCATCTCAGAACCAGAAAAAAACCAAGTCATACACTAAAAGGCAAATGCCGACTATAACATACTTTAATTTTATTACAAAAACTATTTTTGTCATGATTTGTGTTTGCGTACTGTATACAGAGGTGACTGCAAAATTACTCAAAAATAAAGTCTTAGTTTTGTATATTGGGGGGTGTGGTTGTGGGGGGAGGAGAGGGGTGTATGGTGGGGTGTGGTTGCGGGCAGGGGGGAAAGAGGGGTGTATGGTGGGGAGTAGGAGGATGCCAAAGCAAGCGGGACACTGAAGAAGCTGAGCAGGTCCCTTGGCAGCTGCAGCTGCAGCAGTCCCACCCGGAAGTTGCACACTGGCTGGGCCGGGCTCTTCTGCCCACATGGGTGGAAGCAAGGTGTGATAAAGTACGTTGGCGGGGGGTGTATGTATACATGGGTGCCTCACGCCCACCCTTGTGGGAGGAAGGGCTGGGTAGGGTGCAATTAGTTGGTGGGTGCCGTGGCCCAGATGAAAGTGCCTGGTGGACTAGATTTGGCCTGCCGGCTGTATTTTGCCTGGCCATGCACTACTTTCTGATACCAGTCTTTTAGATTAGCCTAGACATTCCTTACCCATAGCTCGCAGGAATTCCTCATAGAGTTCGAAGGTCATGAGAGGATTAGGCAAATCTCTCAGCCACTGTTTGAACACGCTGGCAATGACGTGAATGTTGTAGTCATCTAGATTCACATTGTCAATATCTATTCACAAAAAGAAGTGAGAGTGGGTGGAATGGAAAGAATTCAAAGAAAATAATCCCATATAATCAGTTTTGAGACATAGGACAAGCCAATGTTTTCATATTGGTGCAATAACCAATGCTAGTGCAAATACTGACATAAAAGAAAACATTTTTAATCCAACACCATACATCATGCAGTAGCCACCAGGAAAGCCCTGGCTTCTGGTTTGTACTTTGGGCTCCTATACACGTACAGGGAGGCTGCTCCGACGCACTGTCATTACAATGAATAGAGTCTGCTGGAGCATGGAAATTACCACTCCAGCAGACCACAGTCACGTGTATCAGCATCCTCACACTGAAAAATGGCAGTGGGGGTGCTTTAAATCAAGCTCATGCGACAAGCTTTAGTTAAAGTGCCCCCCCCGCCATTTTTCAGTGTGGAGACACTGATGCAACATGATGCTCTGGGCACTTTAATTAGCATGGCTCTCAGAGCTGCCCTAATTAAAGTGCCTCCCCCCTTGCCTCCCAGAGGACATCTATAAATGCCCTTTGTGTCTAAACCTTGGTTAACAAAAGCCAGAATGTATGCTGTCCCCTTTGAAACAGCCTGAAACCGTTTCAGAGACAGCTTTCTGCTGCAGGATCAGGAGTACCCTTGGTTCCCCCACCGATCCTCTTGCACTCTACCTGTGTCAAGCCCTTGGCGGAGCTCCTTGATTTTATTGGTGGAGCCAGACTTCCGATAAATGCCTTCGGTGTACAGCCCATGCATTTCAATGTAGTTGATGAGCTTCTCTACCACTACTGGCACCGCTCGCTCTTCGCTGGTCAGCCGGGACAGCTCAACCCCAAATTGTCGCGAGGAAAGTTCTGGATCGTACTAACATGAGGAAAGAAGGTGGAGTTTTAATTCGGTGGAAAAAGCATCAAGGCAATGCTCCTCAACTCCAGGGTATCTTGGGTCCGATAAACCACCATTCAAAGACAGGTCATCTTTTTAACCCAAATTCCAGAGGGTCTCAATGAATTCATCCAATAAATCTAACTTAAGGCACAGGAAGAGCGCTGAGGCTTGCACATGGTGTTTCTGATATATGATACCACTCTTATAGTGTTGCATGCATCTTCCTGATTTTATAAGCAGAATTGAGTTACTTTACCTGGTTTTTAAGCATTTTGTGTCCTTGTATCTGACACCTAATCATGATATTTACTAACGACAACTGATGCCTTAACTAAGTACTAGCTGTACAACTAGGAAAACAATGGGGCTGTCCTAAGTCCATGGGCTCATCAGTATAGGCATGCTGGTTTGGCTGCAGCTGAGTGGTTTACAGCCAGAAAGGTAGCAAGCAAGAAATGAAAACATTCAGTCCAAAGAAACCCTTCTAGAATACAACAGCTACTTGGTATAAGTTCATTTTCAGAACACTAGAGAAGAAACAGGAACCAATTTGCCTAGTTAATCTTTAGTATTTGGAGTAGGGTGACCATATGTCCCGTTTTGGATGGGACAGTCCTGGATTTCGTAGGGCATTCCAGTGTCCCGGCTGGTTGATAAGAATTCAGGTAAAAGTGGAGCTGGGGCCAGGGCTCAGATACCTGTGCACAGCGAGCTGGGATAGCGGAGTGGGGCAGGGTGGGACAGCACAGAGGTCCGCACCTGGTTCCTTCCCCTGTGCCCAGAGGCTGGACCTGGCTGGGAGCCGCTCCTGTGCAGTGACCCCCAGGGTGCACTACTTGTGTGTGCAGCCACATAGCACTTCCCCCCCACTGCCAGCAGCCTTGTGCCCTGCTGCTGCAGCCACTGCTGAGGCCTGGGCTGTGCATGAGAGCTCTGGGCAGCTGCTGGTGGTGGTGCGGGAAGCATCCTGTGGCTGTGCAGCATAGGCTGGCAGAGTTATTATTGTAGAGACACAGGACACACGCTGTCAGTGTGATGGGAAACATAGCTGAAAAATTCTCTCAAAGCAAATGTATTTGAACAGCCATTCAAGATTTAACAAAAAAGGATCTAGATCCTTTTGCACAGACATCTAGCTATACCCAGAAAATGTATCATCACTCCAGGCTAACACACAGAGTCTCCTTTGTACATTTTCACTGGCTGCAAGAAAATTAAGTATGATAAAAGAATCAAGGTTCACTTGCTAACAAAGATCTTACATGCAAAGGCAAAAAAGTAGTATCACAGGGTGGGGAATATAACAGCAGCAGATATCCATGGCCTTAGGTAGGCTTCTGGTACAATCTATTCCAAAATGTGCATTACAAAAGTCAGATCTGCCGAATTCGAGTGACAGTTATAGTTTGAATTCCCCTAAAATGCTGTTAAATGAGGCAAGCTCCTACTACTGGCAAGAATACTAATGGCTCAGGGAGCAGACAACTGGTGCAGCAGGTGCCGCACGAAAACATTACAGCCCTGCAGTTGCCTGAAGGAGTGAGCTCATCTCTGCAGCTAAGACGCACATGAGCATGCAACCTGGTATTCCACTAGGGTCACCTGCTCCTTAACACCCTAATTAAAACTGAGATCAAGGAGGTAAAGGTATCTAGCCCAACAGGTGGAATGAGCTGGTCTTACCTTTTTGGAGCACTTGGTTGTAGTTTTAAGACAGCACTTCTTGTGACAAGCATACTTACATACTGCAATAATGAAAAACAATGCTGAGTATTTCACACCTTCAAATCTCTCCACAGCCAATACTTCTCTGACTACAGTGGCTTTACTAGCTTGTCAGGAGTTACTGGACAGTATGAGCTTTACAACCTTTTGACTGACATTTTTGTCCCTAATTTTAATGTCAGGTCTTACCAGTGCACAGAGTCTTCATGAATGAAAACCAACACTTTTATTTGAAACCCCCCCCACCAAAACTGAAAGACTGGGAACATTTATAAGTCTGGTGGATCAGTTCAGAAGATATGCTGTGCATTTAGATATTTCAGCCCTTTCTTTCTGATCAAAGAGCCACCAGGAAAATTAGCACAATCTGTCCTAAAATTGGACCATTTCCTGGGCTCAATCACCTCAAATGTAATTCTTCTAAATTGAATGAATCCGTCTTGGGCACAAACAGGCATTAGAAATTTGGCAGGATCAGACCAGGTGACTATAGCTCGGATCTTATTTCCTTCTCATATTTTTCTCACTCATCTTACTGTCTCTGTAAAAGGCTAAATAAAATCATCTTGCCTGGGTTCGAGACTCGGCAATAGACTTACAGCGCCATGAGAGAGAGACAGGTATAGTTCTGACAAGTGGCCTTTCTCTTCTCCCCACCCACCACTGGTTGTCAGGAGCCCCTAGTTGGGTCCCAAAGGGTTCCTGTCCTGATGGCTGCAGAGTGCGTGGGTAGGGAGAGCAAAACAATAGTGGGCATCCTTAGGAGCACAGAAGGCATCCCCAGGAAGCAAACCCAAGAAAGGCTGAACAGTCTGTGCTCACATTTACAAACAGAAGCTCTGTCCATTATCCAGATCAAGGAGGAGCAGTACTCGCAGTAAGTGGGAATGCTGTACTGGGTTGCCTTAAAGATGTGACCATTATGTTCTTCTACCTGCAAAAAAAAAAAAAGGAGGGTAAAAGATTCAGAAACAAAAGGGAAACAGACAGAGGTACAGCAAACTGGTTTAAATCGAGGGTACAGAAGACTGAACAACTGATGTCAATATCCAAGGATCCTGAAATCAAGTATTATAATATAATTATACATCGACAGGGCCCCGCCATGTGTAGCCAAGCCAATGCAACTTTTACCTTGTTTCATTCAGGGCTAAAGTTACAGTGCTTTAGTGCATCTGTACTGCTACAGGAGCATGCAGACATAACAGTTAAAGCCTAACTATAGATGGGTACTCCTAAGCAGCAGCTCACTTTCTGCTTTTAAAGAATTTAAAAGTTATGTTTTTTGTCCACAGCCCAAGTGAAGCAGTCAAACATCAAACTTTGACAGTTGCTGGCTCTTCCTGGGGAGGAATGAATTCATGAGAGACCTTCTTAGCTAGAGATTTTCATAAAGAAGTGCATGCTTTTCTTTAAACATTGTTTTTTTTTATCTGCTACCAGCAAAGGAACTTGGAATTAGACTGAACTAAACTCAAAGACAATGAGAGACAGATACAAAGGTGAGACTAGTTCATTTAGTTAGCCTAGTGCATATCTAGCAGGCTTCTTCCTTTGGGATTTGCATTTACTAAGGTACAGTGCTCATATCTACCCACTGAGACTGCCTTCACCACAGTTCCTTTATCAGTCATTCAAATGTGCAGACTTCAGTTCTTTAAAACTTTGGCCCCTGCTACATTACATATATTACACAATTAATGGGTTAATCGCGCAATAAGTTTAGACTAGCCACTTGCGCAAAGTAATCATCATACAACTAACTGATTAATCGCATAATAAAGTTAGACCTGCTACACGGGCAAAGTAATTATCACACAATAAAAAGAGCCAACCAGCTATAAAGTTAGTGTTTGAAAATGTGTAACAACTCTAGAACTGGTTTCTATCCAGCTTTCATTTGAATGTGTAGCCCTAAAGTTTAGAGACTGCAACTTACCACATCTGCTTCTTTTTTCCTTCTCTTTTTTCTCTCCGTTTTTGGCACCTGTAAGGGCTAAAAAGAGATTTAAGAGGCTATCATTAAAGCAGAGACTAACAGTTTCACTTCAAAGTCTGCTAAGTTCTTGAATTTCTCCTCTTCCTTCTCTTTACCCTGAACGACACATTCAGGCCCAGTGATACTTAATGTAATTCATGCTGATAAAAATGAAGGGCTCTCTGGAGTCAGGCAGAAGCAGCACTCCCACACTGCACTATCAAGCCTCTGTCATGCCAGTCTTCAGCATCCCTATAAGCTCTATCACTGTACCTCAGTCCAGTCCTGCAGCTCGCTCAGACATTTCAAGTCCTAGCACATCTGTCCAGTTCTGCCTGTGCACCTTTGTCTTCTAGGCAAACGCATTATAGGTAAAAATTGAGTAAGAAGCAGGAGCCACAATCCCATTTCCAAAAATCAGCGAGAATAAGTTGCCCATTATCAAAAGACTGTGCTTTGCATGAGAGCCCCAAGAATTGAAAAACCATCCCAGCAAACTCAGATTGTGGGTAGCAGGCAAATACAACATGACAGCAGAGACAGCTATGGCCAATACGTGCACTGACTCAAGGGACATTTGTACACGACACATTTTATGCCCTTTCTTGTGATGGAATGGCGTGACTGTTTGCACAAGTGGGTTTTCAGGATGTTTTAAAAGTCTCTCTGGTGCATTAAACAAACTCCTCGGATGAAGTTTAGTTTGGCTCACCATGAATGAAAGTGTCGCATCCATGGATTCATTGTGTGCAAACACAAAGGCACTCAAGGATGTGTAATGAGCCTCTTTGTCCACCAGATGGTGGTGTGACTTTTTTGCAGTTCACCTGTTCCAATCGCTGCTGCTTTCAAATTGCTACTGCTTTTTTTTTTTTTCCTTGTGCCATGTGAAAGCCCCCTTCTCCCACAGCTGTGGCAGGGTACAAGGTGGGCGGCCCTGGCTGGGGGACAGCGGGGACTGTCCTGCTCTCCTTCAGTGCCAGCTGGGGACTGGACTTAATTCATTTGAAAACCTAGTATATACAAACACTTATGTGACACTCCAAAGCTTAATTCATTCAAAAGCCTAGTACGTGCAAACACTGATGCGATGCTCCAAAATAAACAAGTTTAAATTTTATAAACCTATTTAATTTAATGAGGATTACACCCTGTGATGCATACAGGCACCCAAGAGTTCCTGGCCAGCAGAGGTTGTTGGCTATGGTTGCTTTCCCTGCAACAGCAACAACTTGCGACTTCCAGCCTGGCTTTAGATCCAGTAGTTGTTTGCCCTGCAAGGATGAAGGAGCAGGCAGCAGGAAGCCTGCATGTGTGAATGGCAATACAGAGGGCCCAGGACATGAATATTGCAGGTTCTGACTGCTCCGCAGCCCTCTGTATGTTGCCCTGCTGTTCTGTAGCCAGAACAGTCACCTCTTCCCTGCTCCATTCTCTGAAGAAGCTTTACAGCAGCAGCCATGGCTGAGCCATGGGTTGTGTAATCAATTAAATTCTTCTTCCCTTTACTGTCAAAGGAGTGTTCATATTCTGCCCTCTTACTGGGTTCATCTCATATTGGCTTAGATGAAACTTTTCATTTTCAAATCCTGCAAGACTTAAAGCAGCAATGCTAAAATGAGGAGGGAAAGACCCTGAGAGAAGATCTTTATTAGATAAATTTTAATGCTAAGTTAAAATGTTTATATGTATATAACAAAATCAGAGAACAACAAATCACAGTGATGCATCAGTGTAACTGTTTACAGCTGGCTAGACAGCTTGGTTCAAGCAGTGAATAAGATAACAAGTGGAACCCAAGAGTACCCTGAGGTGCAAGTTGGAGACCTTTCTAAAACAATAACCCTCTTCATACGATTCTACCTCCATTACTTCTGCTATCTGACCTAACACATTAAGTGGACATGTGTCCAGTATCCATCAATAAGAAGAAAAAAGAAAATTTGCATCTAGAGTAAAAAAGAGAAATAAAAAGAAAAAGGAAGAGGACCCCTCTCCCCCTGTTATACTTATCACCTTATTACCCATTTTATTTTAAATCATCTAGGATACCTCAAATCTGTTCTAAACTTCCCCATGTCTTAAAAACCTAATACACTTGCTTTTACCATTTTAACCAAGGGCTCTTATTCAACTGAACGCTTTAGCTTCACTAAAATCTGTCTATACGTCATTTGGTTTAAAGTTTCGCTTAAGTCTGAAGTTAAGTAAAATGTAAAACTGTCTTAAACTTTGGGCAACAGCTGGGCAGGTGGTCACCGGGACAGGACAAAGAAGCAGAATGGAGAGAATATATTTAATATGAAGGCACAAGTGACCAGAGCAACAGGTATAGAAGATTGTCTGCCTCCTCTGGTGAATTCTGTGATATGTTACTTCGCCTTCTCCCATCCTTGGAAGATGAAAAGAATCTTAGATTCACTAGAATGTGCCCAAGTCTCCAGTCCACTCACATTGGTAAAAACTTGTCCCTGGAAACATTTTCTACACATTGCCAACTGAAGAACTGTTGAGAAAAAGCACAATGCCCATTTTTATTGGGAGCTAACTCCCAGCTTTGCTGTGATGGGGAAGTCTAGTTTTTTTAAACTCAGGGGAAGAAGCATCAGTGAGCTAATTTTCTTGTGCTCTGAACGTTCATGAGCCTCCATTTTAGCATGTTTGCTGCATCATGTCCTGGACATCCCCACTTCCAACAGCTGGTTGTTCACCTTTCTTCTGACATCTCTGGAAATGACATCTTTTTCCATTATAAAAATGAGACAGAATTATTCCGAGTGAACTGTACTTGTCATCAGCCAGGATGTTGTCAGTGCAGCTCAAATCCTTACTAAGATGCATTGCATTAATGAATAATCTAGCAGGAGGGAGCACTGGAGATACTGGATAGGTTCCAGAACTCATCAGTGACCTGTTAGCCTAAGCAGGCACAGAAATGGGTGCCAAAGCTAAACAAATGCTGACTTTACTGAACAAGAGGAGGCAAACCTACACTGGCGGAGTGGTTAAAGAAAAGGAGGCTCTTGCCATGTTTGCAGCATCATGCCAGAGTGATGCAGTTTATGAATCTGCCTGTCCCCATCTCAGTAAGGAGAAAGAAAACCTGGCAGTCCAGGTGCTATATTTACCTTCACAGCAGCATAATCCAGAGGCTTGTATTCTATCATATATTCATCCAGAAATACTTTAAAGGTATTGACCCAGACTTTGACAGGTGATTCACTCCAGTCCCTCTGTTCAAGCCTCATGGTCTTTTCCAGAATTTGCTCGAACAAGGCATACAGGTCTTTATACCGGATGCTTTTCCCGTCGTCCATCTTTTAAGGAAACAAAATGAGGAGGAAAAAGAACTTTTATACACAACACTTTTCTACGTTGCCTCATAACTACTACTGCATCCTGACTGGCATTCTTGTGCTTTAAGTGGAGGGGTTGGATGTTTTATAGGACATATTTTAGAGCTCTGAGAAGTAAATGGCCATGTCTTGTAAAGTACAATGTGAATTTAGACAAACGCTTGAAGGGCAGAGAGTTCCAGAATACACCCAGTTGTCACCAGTTCGATGGAAGCCACATTGTGCTGTACCCTAGCACAGAAGATCACAGATCTATAGGGTGGCTTGCTGGTCTAGGAGTATGAGTCTCGCTTTGGGTGCAAGAAGTCCTGGGTTCAAATCCCAGATGAGCCCAAGTTTTTAGGAGGGGAACTGAGTGCCCAAGACGAGTGGTCGATCCTTAAGGAGATGATACTCAGAGCCCAAGGGGTGACAAGCCCAATGAGAATCAAAGAGGGCAAGAGTGCTAAAAAGCCCCCTTGGCTCACCAGGGGCATTCAGGGTGTACACCCAGTGGAAGGGAGGGGCTATCACCACAGAGGAGTATACCTCCATTGCTCGGGGCTGTTAGGAAAGCTAAGGCAGATATAGAACTAGGGCTTGCATCAAGGATCAAGGACAACAAAAAGTCCTTTTTTAAATACATAGGGAGTATGAAGAAGGCACCAGGTAATCTGGGGCCCCTGAAGGATACGCTAGGCAATCTAGTGGTCGCACCAGAGGAAAAAGCAGACCTTTTTAACAATTTCTTTGCCTCCATTTTTTTGTGCAGGGACCGGGACTCCCCCACCGAGATTCGGGACTGACTCAGGGGAGGTTCCGCCAGGCCTAGGGTCAGGGAGGGCCGAGTTCGGGAACTTCTGGAGGGGCTGGACATGTTCAAATCAGCAGGTCCAGATGCTCTCCACCCAAGGGTGCTGAGGGAATTGGCAGGGGTTATCACGGGGCCCCTAGCATAGTTTTAGGAGCACTCGTGGTGCTCTGGCCAGGTGCCAGACAACTGGAAGAAGGCCAATGTGGTCCCCCATCTTCAAAAAAGGGAGGAGGGAGGACCCAGGCAACTATAGGCCCATTAGTCTTACTTCAATCCTGGGGAAGCTCTTTGAGAAAATCATCAAGGAGCACATCTGGGAAGGGCCAGCAGGGGGGATGATGCTCAGGGGTAACCAGCACGGGTTCATTAGGGGCAGGTCCTGTCAGACCAACCTGATTGCCTTCTACAATCAGGTCACAAAATCAATAGATGCAGGTGTCACGGTGGATGTAGTCTGTCTGAACTTCAGCAAGGCCTTTGACATTGTCTCCCACCCCATTCTCATTAAAAAGCTAGGCGACTGTGGCATTGATGCCTACACAGTCAGATGCATTGCAAATTGGCTGAGGAGCCGCACTCAGAGAGTGGTGGCGGACAGGTCGTATTCGACCTGGAGGGATGTGAGCAGTGGAGTCCCCCAGGGCTTGGTCCTTGGGCCTGCACTGTTCAATGTCTTTATTATCAATTTGGACGAGGGGGTAAAAAGCAGCCTGTTTAAATTCGCGGACGACACCAAGATTTAGGGTGAGGTGGGCACGCTAGAAGGGAGGGACAGGATGCAGCTGGACCTGGACAGGTTACAGGGGTGGGCAAATGAGAATAGGATGGGATTCAATACTGACAAGTACAGGGTGCTGCACTTGGGCAGTAAGAACCAGCAGCCAACCTATAAGCCGGGGAACTCTCTTCTTGAAAGCACAGTGTCAGAAAGAGATCTTGGAGTCATTATCGATTCCAAGATGAACATGGGCCACCAATGCGAGGACAGTCAGGAAGGCTAACCACACCTTGTCATGCATCCACCGATGCATCACAAGCAGGGCCAAAGAGGTGATCCTCCCCTTCTATGCGACACTGGTCAGGCCGCAGTTGGAGTACTGTGTCTAGTTCTGGGCGCCACACTTCAGGAGGGATGTGGCCAGCATCGAGAGGATCCAAAGGAGCGCCACTCGCATGATCCGGGGACAGCAGGGCAGACCCTACGAGGAGAAGCTACAGGACCTGAACCTGTTCAGCATTCACAAGAGAAGGCTGAGAGGGGCCCTGGTGGCTGTCTATAAACTTACCAGGGGGGACCAGCAGGGAATGACAGAGGCCTTGTTCCTCCGAGTGCCTCCCAGAGTAACAAGGAATAACGGCCCTAAGCTGTTAGAGTAGATTCAGGCTAGATATCAGGAGGTGCTACTTCACAGTCAGGGCGGCTAGGATCTGGAACTAACTTCTAAGGGAAGTGGTGCTGGCTCCTACCCTGGGGGTCTTTAAGAGGAGGCTTGACAATTACCTAGCTGGGGTCATTTAAGCCCAGTTTTCTCTCCTGCCCAGGGCAGGGGGTCGGACTAGAAGATCTGCAAGGTCCCTTCCAACCCTACATCTATGAATCATCACAATAGCACTGAGAGGAGACTAGAGGGAGCACCTCATAAAAACCTGATGTATGAGGCTAAGAACCACTGCTCTGCAACAGTGTGGAGG
>NW_005842559.1:981466-992111 GCF_000455745.1 Alligator sinensis | reverse complement strand
AGAAAGGTAAGATCAGGAAATCATCCTTGCAGATACATACCTTTACTGAAGCAAAAAGCATCTGGGTAGAAGGTAGGAGTGTGCTGCTTTATCCAGAAGCAGGAAGAGCACACACATTACACGGAATACACATTTTGAATCCAAGAGAACTGGTTTCCCTCCTTCCCCCATTTTTCAATGCCCTAAAATATTTTGCCAATTTTTCCAAGATGCATTTCAACCCCAAGTTGAGTTGAGTGCCTTCATGAAAAATGAGGACTCTCTTTCTTCTTTTCTCCCCATAGAAAGGATTTACAAGGTCCAAATTTAACCATTTCCTGCCACATGAAAGCTTACTTACCGCCAAAGCCGATGAGTAAAAGCTGAAGATATTTTGCCGGAATTCTTTCAATGCTTTCTTAAACACAACATCTACAAGGGTGTCCTTTTTGCTGTCCTCATTATCCAAATCGTTCATCTGGGAACCACAGAAAAAAAAATGACTGCATGAATTCTACGTGGCAATCTCACTTGTGCTTTAACAAAGCTTTGCTTAAAATAAAGTAATATTAAAGCAAAAGTGCCAATTATAAGCAAATTATTTGATAAGAATAGGTTATTAACAGCATATACTTTCTGATTTCTGTATACTTTAGTGCTTAGAAAATACTTCCATAGTCACTTTCTTGCTTAGCTAGCAAGCCAATTAGTTACAAAAGTATATAACAATCTTATTTTGTCCTAATGGCAGGGGACTTAAAACAGCCCATTGGCTGATCCATTGTTTTCCTTCCAACTGAACTAACAGGAATGTTTTTGTCCCAGTACTAAAATGCCTTGATTAATTAACACTGTCTGCTAGGTTAACAATGGCTAGAATTTAATATAGCAGTAGTCAAGCTTTCAAGTTTTTGACCTACAATTGCAGTCTCAAATATGGTATTAACATTTCCACAGCTGGACTCAATACAACAATCCTATCGTAAGATGTGACCCTGACTCTAAGCAAGAGAGGACGGTAACATTTTGTCTGCCACCTGTTCTCTACTGTGTTTTTGCTGACCTTGACAAAGGCCCATACCTTTTTCAGGAGAAACTCATCCATGCTTTTCAAGTCTCTGGCACTGGTTATGATCTGAAGAGAATCATTTTGCCACTGCACTGGCTCCAGGGCCACGTTGCTGATCTTCACGCTGCGCTTGCGCTTCACTTTGGGAGATGGTTCTTTGTTCTCCTTGAATTCCCTTCTGTAGATGCCCGACAGCTCTGGGCTCCGTGGGGGTGTCAGATGATGTGGGCCCAGGTCTACAATCAACATAAGGTGGGAGGGGGGGCGCAGTAAGAATAATGAAGTAGACTAAGGACAGTTCTTCTGGAGTGAGTGCCTTTCAGAAAAGCTATAGTGATGTTCATTTATAATCAATTTTAGTTCTGCACCTTAGGGTGCTGCAACACACGCTACTTTTCAGCAGCTTTGGCATCAAGTGTAGTGCGTCTCCAAGCAATAGAAATGGCCTTCCCCAATGCTAGTACTGCATGCTCCACTTGGCACCTTAAAGTCAAGCTGGTTTGTCTGCTTCACTAACAATAAATGCAATGCGACTGGAAACTGGGTAACTGTTCTGCTGAGAAAGCTGGAGCCAGGAAAGAATCTAACTACTTCTCCCCGAGTGTCTTTCCAGTCACACAACACAGTAACTGTATATAAGAAATCATTTTGTAATCTGATATACCTCAAAGTGCTCTCACGAAGAAAATTTATAGGGGAGGGAACTGCCATATCATTGTGTACATATCACTTATCAGAGGCAAGTTTTGCTTCTCTGTTACCACCCTCCCACCCCCAGGTCAAATTGGTAAGACCCACCACCACCTCTAAGAGGTGCAGTGAGGATTCATTATATGTTGCTTGCACAGATCTGAAAATGGAGTCTTCCAAGCATGATAAAAAACAGGTGCACTTTCCAACTCAGAAGTGTGGACAAGCAGCTCTGAATAACAGAACACACACACCTTGCTCCACATCCCAGTTCTCCTGCATCCTGTGCAGTCTAGGAGTTGCTGGGAAATATGAGAAGGAAAGGAATTTTCTGCAGAGGTATTTTCTGCATAAATCCTCAAACATTATACAAAAAAAAAAAGAGAATGAAGGTCCTTCAGCTGTTAGGATAAGTGATAACTAGAGATCAAATATGAGATGTGCAATCCTTCAAGAGACCCAAGACCAAAACTGTCAGATACTTGCAGCCATTTTGTAGCTGCCATACCCCATTTAGGGACTTCCTTCCTTTGAGTTACTGATGTATATATCTGTAATTTCAAATCCATCTTGAAAATGGATGTGTGGTGGTGGGATTATGATATAGCCTGATTCTTTTAAACTACTAGTGTGTTTCCTGTCCTCAACTTGCTGCCTATGTCATCACCTGTCTCATTTGGAGACATTCTGTTTCTGAGCTGGGAACCATTATCATTCTATCATCCTGATATACCATCTCATCTATTCACTATTACAAACTCAAGGATGCATTTTAAGTCTTTCTTGAAAAAGCAGAGTTTAGCCAGCTCTGGTACATAATGTCAAAATGAGGGATGTAAAATGGATGGGGGGATGGATGACCATTCCCTATTTATATTTACCTTCTCCAAGCTGTAGTCCAGGAAACATCTCTCTGCCTGATGCCTCCTGCTCTGCGTACAGCTCAAGCAGCTCGGACTGGGTAGCCAGCTTCTCTCTGGGAGTTTTTTTCTCTCCCTGTTTTCCTTTTGTCCAGAATTTCATCTTGGCTCGTTGAGGCCTGGAAATAAGCAGTATTTTATCCAAAACTAGCTCATTTCTGTTTCTAAACAACAAAATCTATACGCACTTTCTGGAAAGTTCACACAGTGACATAAGTTAGTAGGTACTCCTGTTCATCCTATTGTGTGCCTGGTCTTTTGAGATCAACAGGTCTGTCATCAGCAGGTCCCAGAGACTGAGAAGGCCCTGCCAATTAAGTCTGCAGATACCTTTCAGGACTAGAAGTTTGTACAACTAGTGTGGACTTATCCTCAGCATCCAGTTTTGAGCTCTTGGTCTCTGGCAGGCACGATGGTGAATAGCGGGTGACTTGAGCAATCACTGGAAAACTTTTGGCTTGGGAGCTCATCAGCAGACCCACATGACAGCCATGATCAATCTCATTTCCCTTGGGGCATGCCACTGATGCAGTAGATAAGCCCATGATGGCCAAAATGACTTGCCTAGTAGCCAGCCTAGCTGTAACTGATGGGAATTCTGTGTCCTGGATCCCAGCAATACGATTAGGAACAACACATTCTTTGGAAGCGCCAGCTACTGTTTTTTCTCAATGACGGGTCTGGATTACTTAATTCAGAAACATATACCAAATCATAATGGAAAATGTATTTGCATTCAATTTTAAAGGGAATTTGAAGAGATTTCCTTATAGAGAGATTAAATCACACTCTTTACTGAGAAAGGGGCCTTACACTGGAACCTTTATTAAGTGGCCTTGTATGTTCTTCCTTGTTGTTTCCTTATAGGACACCATAAAATGTTTCTCACAAAAACGTATTACTCTATCCAAGACTGGGATTTGTTCTCCTCCTTGTAATTATAAATTAAAGGCTACATTTTCAAAAACATTTGCTTACAGGCACACACAATGGGATAATCTCACATGGGAAATTTGGTATTTATCTGTGACAATTTAGCCATGTAACTCATTACACAGGCTTGGTTGTACTGTTCAGTACAACATTTACCAACGGTCAATAAGGCATTTTACTCAAGAAACACACCAGTGACTATTTCTTAAGTTTAGCCTTTGGAACACTTCTTGGAGACAGCAAATCCAGGGGCTGAACCTATCACACTAATGTGTGGCAGGAAACAAAGATGACGCAGGCTTGTATACAGGCTGTCCCAGGGTTTCAGCACCCAACCCTCCACACTGGGCCTTTCATACCTGCCATCTGGAGTTAGATTCTTCTGAACAGTGGCCAGCTTCCCAATCTCTCCCTGAGACATTGTTTTATGAAGTTTGGTTTGGCCTTCGCCTGATGCAAATCGCTGTGATATCTGTAATAATTACAAGAAAAAAAACACTTTACAAACAAGACTCCCTTGTGTTGCAGGTGACAGAAATCTAGAGCCAATGAGAAATTCACCTGCTGCACAAGAAACACTTAAAATGTTACATGCTATTGCTCACAGCAACTTGATTCCTGTGTGGTTGTCTAAGAATTGACTAAGAGGTAAACAATGAAATGTAAAGGCATAGTTCAACTATCTCCAAGTCCACTTACAGGAAACAAACTCCCTAATGCCTCCTAAAAGACCACATTTCATGTACCATACAACATGCTGCTTCAGCACCCTATTTACATACTTAACTTATTTTCACACAGGTGTAATAAATGTTCCTTTCTCAAGAGGAAACCCTAAAACTGGGAGTAGCAATAGATACTTTCAACTTCTACGCATCACACCACATTTTCACCAGTGCAGAGCGCCCAAGAATGTACAGTCAACTGGATCACATGAGGGAGGGAAAGGACTACCTTTTCCTTTTGGAAGAGGGAAGTTTGCAATAAAATTTCCAGCATACGCTCCCAGCAAAAAAATAAAATAAAAAATGATGAAGCCAACACTCTACACCATACTCTTCATCATATTAACATATTGTCCTGATAAATCTCACTGTCAGTATTCAAAGCTTGCTCTGGGCTCACTTGGAAGGCAAAAGGAAAAAAAAGATATACCCAGCCTGCTAATGCTCCGAGAGACTAAAATGGACACACCCTTCTGGAAAAAGAAATTTAAAATGTTTATTTTCAACCTTTAAAAGCATACGGGATTTTGTAGTTCCTGCCACAGTTTAAAACAGCATGGGTAAATTCTGGAAGTGTGAACTGAACTGATTATTAATGATGGAGCTCATTAAGGTCAATAAAAGTTCCCTGAAATATAACGCATGCCATATCTTTTAAGGGTTTATGTAAGCCTCTTTGAATTTAAATTTGGCATTATTTTTATTGCTTCTGATTCAGTGGGAAGCAATATTGCAGAGACCGTGTTTTTCTAATCTCCCTTGAGCGTAGGAATAGATAGGCTGCTATCACTGTTATGTCTCCTTTGGTTTGAAAAAGACAATCAGTCACAGTTCCAAAAAATGTTGTCCAAAAATCATGCCTGAGGCAGTCAGTTGGAGATGTTATCTTAATCCTAATCTCTTTGTGTATTTATGCAGCACCCAGCAATTGTGGCATCTGGGCGTAAAAATCTGTAATTGGAAATACTAAATAGAATCAATTCTCTTTTTTCTTCCCCAGATGTAGGAGAAAACAGTTCAATTCATATGCTGGTTTCTTCTGTTCTAAAAAAATAAAACAAAAAACAGTGACATTTCATCTGGAGCGAGAAGCTCTATATATATTACAAACAGTGATATATATTTATATAATAAACATTACTGAAAAGGATATTTGGGCATATTAAAGAGGAGGATTAGCAAAAAATGGTCTTTTAATCATCCAGCTTCTGAAAACAGTACTGGATTCAGCAACTCCACCAACGTGACTGCTGAAAGGGGCAGCAGCTATTCCTTTCAGGTTTCCCATGTAAAATGCATAGATTATTACTGAAACTATTTTCAACTACAGTGGTAATTTCTGAGTTTGACTCCTGGTTGTGACCATCTTCCTGACAATGTCATTTTTGGCAAAGACTCTGGGAGCTGAAAGCTGTACTTTATAAAACCAGACAGAGCAATATAATCAAAAAGACAACAGCAATTTTTCATGCTTACAAAACCCTTATCCTAATATCTCCTTTTCCAGCAAAATGAATGTTAAGAGGCACAGTAATATATTTCAGAGAAGGAGAAGGAGAGAGAGATGGCTGTTTGGACTATACGCTACATTTGTTTTTTTTGGGAGGGGGGGGGGTTACTGAAAAAACTTACCAATCAAATAT
The DNA here is from genome assembly GCF_000455745.1 of Alligator sinensis. Classification (NCBI taxonomy): domain Eukaryota; kingdom Metazoa; phylum Chordata; order Crocodylia; family Alligatoridae; genus Alligator; species Alligator sinensis. Next base: position 986,152 of record NW_005842559.1, on the reverse strand, counting down.
ACAGATTTGATTAATGCATTTTTTTCTTTCAATACACACTATGCTCTGTAGTGTCTATGAATATAATAAAAATGTTTTAAACAGTTATGCAAAATCTTGATTCAAAGGCAGTAACGGTTGCCACATTTTTTTTAAAAAGGTACAAGCCTTTATTTTATTTCCTTCATGTATGTGACTTTCTGAACATTTAAAATGTTTTATCCCTTATTAGCCACGAGATGGCATTACATGAAGCATGCTGCCAATCTTGAAACAAGGAACTGCAGCAGCACAAATAAAAGTTCCCCTTTTCAAGCTTGTGAATTTTCTCTGACAAAGGTCAACTGTGCAACGCAGAGGTTAATTACAAAAATCTCAATCTCCTTGCATTATATTTGACTAGTCTATTTACTGTTACATTGAAGTAAAATTTTAAAGGCTCTTTTTACTGAAGAGAAATAAAGCAAAATATCCGGTTCTTCCTTGTAAGCGACAGCAGCTCTTATCAAAAATACATGGACACAGTGAAACATCTATTCCATTAGCTGGTGACTCAAATGCTCATGAAAGTAGCTACAGCTTATACATATTTTTTCGTACAAATTAACCTATTAAAAATATCTGTCTTAGGATTGGGCAAGCCAGTCAAATATTCAAACGACTGGTCAACTGACTACATATTTTTTGACTGGTCAAAGATTATGGCAATTTTACACAAAAAAACCCCTACATTTGTTTTTTAGTTTTCTTGACAGATATCTGATTTATTATTTTGTGACACATTTTTAATGGAAAATGTATGCTTTTTCTGTGTATTATTTGGCCCTACAGGCAATTTTTCACTATTTTTGATTGATATTTGACCGGTCAATTAACCAAACTTTATTGACTGGTCAAATACCAAACTCTAATTTGTCTCAACTGCAGCTGCACTCCAAAGTAGCTTCCATCCTATTTCTTGATCACATATTAGAAACATCTTTGTCCTTCCTGACCTATGTAATGAGAGACTTTACAGGGGCAATATAGCTCCTGAAGTGCATGGATGCATTTTGGGATCTTCTATCAGCTAAGGGAATGAGAAATATGTGCACGTTTGCTGCCCTGGCCTCCACTTTCTGTGCTTCAGTTTAAAAAAGAGTGGTGTGTTGGTTCTGGCAGCACTGCTTTGGGTATTTCCAAGAGCTATGTGGAAGATTTGTTGTGTTGGTCTCAGGGCCAATACCAGAATGTCCTTTCAGCTCACAGCTACTCCATACGAGTCCTGCTATCTAATCTTTGTCCACAGCAAAGACAACAAGATCTCATGTACACACTGAGGATGTACCTACAATGGTGGCAGTCACGCATTTTGTGGGCAAAACGCGGAACATCTTCATGTTTTTTAAAATCAAAGACAAGCCACCAAATCAGATGATACACAACAACGTGTGTGTGATATGATGACCAAAGATGATGCAAGTTTCTTAGTAATAAATATTTTGAATATGTAGTGATAAAGCGCTTAAAATAACGGATGCCACAATTTCCTACCACAATATACAATACCTTATAAAGCAGTGGTAGACGGCTTGCTTGCAAACATTTTCCTAGTTGTGCCCTTGTCTTGTGGATGTTACAAGGACACATATTATGGCAGTTTGAGATATGATCAGTTCTACTGAAGGGGCCTTTTTATCGAAACAAAATGCAGTGGAGAGATAGCTGGCATTCTGATGGTTGGAAGTTGGCAACACTGACTGTGAAACATACAGCGCAGAAAACATTGGCTGATGGCCCTATTGCATGATGAAGCAGATAAGGGGCATATGGGATTATCCTTAAACTATTATACAATTTAAGTGATATTTCTAAATACCATCAAGATTGCACACTGACCTCCTTTACTTTGGCTCCTCCATATCTTTTGAGCTATTTTTCTTTAAAAATTAAAGAACTACTTTAGCAACTCACTATATTCTTGAATTTAAAAGGTACTGAATTCAACTTATAAAGCCCTACACAGGTTTGGGCTTTTTCTAATATAGAGACTGTCTCTCTGTTCCTGTTGCAAGTGTGAGTGACATATGCCCCTGGGATGGATGTTTTCAAGTCAGTTCTCAGCTCTGAGACAAATTTTTGTCCTGAATTTTAAAAGCTCTGCTTTCTTGAGCTTCAGGGCAGATTGCAAGGTGTATATTCTTTACATAGGCTAATGAAGGGTGTAGGCTTTATAGAGCTAAGTCTTATATGGGGGAGGGAAGATTATTTTCTCTGGAATAAGGTGACCTATGCTCAGATTTGCTGTCTTCATGCTGCACAGATACAACTGCAACAGACGAAGAAAACACTTTGCTGGATGGAGGGATTTTCATAGGATTCACTTCCCAATTGCAAGTAACAGTTATGACAAAGGCTATTATTTCCTGCATCTCGCCTGAATTCATCATCTTAATTCTGCAGACTGCTTACAGTTAGATAGTGGGTAACAATACAGATATTTTGGTTTGTGAAGTCAAAACTCATGCCAATGTTTTAAATTTAAAAAATGGGGTGAAATCGTCATAATGATCATCTTATCATCTGTATCGTACCAAACTCCTTATGGCAAAAGGGTTTTGATTCCATACGCAGCATGGAAAGGATTTCACTCTCTCCCCTAACATATAATCTATAAGTATAATTGCAAAATGATAACTAACTGCTTAACAGAATACTAAGATGAATTTAAGTAACCAAGCTCTCATGTAGATAATACAACAGATAACAAACTCTTTAGATCTAAAACTAGAGCAGAACCATCTGAGCTACAGGCTCCTAGGAATATACCTGACTTTTAAATGTGTGCTTATCACACTCTCTTTGCTAATTATCCCAGTGAGTTAGAACTCCCCAAATCCAGGCTGCCATTGAAGAGACAGCTTCATTTTAAATCTCCTTCTCGTTAGTTATATTTCTTTTATAATTGGTTGTCTTAAACGATTACCCCCAATGTTTACACTTTCGATTTCACCTCTGGTTGAAATTGTCAACCAGGTCATACATTAGTATGCAGAGAGGAGGCAACATGTTCTAATGTTCCTCTAAGTACCACTGGGCTATATAAATTAAATGATTTTTGCCTACAAAAAATTTAGTGTCTTACCATACTAGGTCTACACATGGACAGACTAGTAATTTAACGGGTGCCACTGGATCATAATATGCTTTATTTATCAGCGTCGCACTGCATTACTTTCATGTATTTTACAGCCACTGGATAACAGCCAGCATACCAAAACCATTTGGTGTAAGAGATGTTTTTCAGTAATTAATGGCTGAGGTACACCTGCAATAAACTCATTTGTTTTGCTTTGTAAAAGAATCACTATGATACAAAGGAAGATTGGTTGGCTCTTCTTCCTCTGGCATTGAGGTCACACGACATGACAAATTTACACGCACATTGACATACTCTCCGCTGTGTACTGAAACCAGCCAACATCGGTATTGCTGTTTTGTAGCTTGCTTCATCATTTCTAACAGCCGGTTAGGCCTTGTGTGGGCAAAGCTATTAAAACCTAAATGCTAATGAGCTGCTGGAAAATTTATCACTTCAACAGTCTATAAATTGTGCAGGTCTAAATAACACCAGCCCAAAAGCTAGGCCATTTTGAAACAAAGAAGCTAAACGCTGTCACTTCCAAGAGTTGGTCTCAAACCTAGTCAGGAAATACAGATGGAAACACTGCATATATTTACAAGACATAGAGACATACAGTACTTATATACACACATGTATCTATTTCAGCATATACTCAAAAGCAGATTCCTGCTTGTCCTGGGTCATACTGCAAGGCAAGCCCAACCACCAGGTACAGCTAGTGATGGAGTGCACAGGGTAAGAGTGATACAGGAGAGATGATACACAGTGAGTGCCAATGAGAAAGGCCTACAACTACTTGCATGCAATGGCTGCTGTTAAACCAGGTGAGCAGAATCATAGGAGCAGTTTCAAGAAGTGGTGTGGACGAGAACCCTTCCAAGGATGGGATCCTCTAAGCAAAGTGAGCCCAGCACCCTTTTGCATCTCAGCAGAGGTTTCCAGTGTGAAAGACTTCTACTGTTAACAAACTAATGCTTTGTAAAAAGGGTAAACATTCAGGTACACAGCATGGCACGTAGCTTATGGCACTGCTCACACTCAGAGTGCAAATGAAGCCTTTTTCATGGTTTAGCTAAAATAAATTTGAAAGAAAAGCCTTTTTTCCCCCGATGTCTGATCTATATACAACCTAAAGCAGCCTAAGAGCCAAACAGGACTGCAGCAGCATGAACAGAATATATTTGGAGTCTCCTGTACTTATTCTTTTTTAAAGATACTATGTAGCACAGGGGCGGGCAATTATTTTGGAAGGAGGGCCACTTACTAAGTTTTGACAAGCCATTGAGGGCACACGACAGGCAGCCGGGGCAGATAAATATTAATTTTCTAAATTTTTTAGGGGCCATGCAGGCCAGATAGAATGGCCTAGCGGGTTGCATCCAGCCACGGGCCGCATTTTGCCCACCCCGATGTAGCATCAGTTATTTTATTCACCACACCCAACCCTCCACTCTGCCCAGTTTTGCCTTCGCAATCTATGCTGGTGTGTGAAAGCACATTACTTATCTTCACTCAAAGAGGCTCAATGAGTGCATCTTCTCTATATGGAACTTTCTTCCAAATACTGACAGATGTTTTAAAAT
>NW_005842559.1:960799-981435 GCF_000455745.1 Alligator sinensis | reverse complement strand
CTTTCCCTGCACACTACCCTGTTAACCATAGTGGAGACAGAATTCTGACTATTGCAGTGTTGTCAATGCAAACCGTCTCCAGACGCTCAAACTCAAGGGAGAAAAAAATCCATGCCAAAAACAAGTTTCTTTGAAGTTGTTTTCCTCAAAGAACAAATGAAGCACCCCTTTTCAAATGTGGAACAGGCAGCTGGAAAGTACAATTGAAGATGAGCAATCAAAGCCAACAGGAAAAATGAAAATGGGGAAGATTTTTGGGGTGTTTAATCAAAGATTTGGTGGGGGTATAGGATGACAAACTTTTTGCTCATATTTTTTCCAATCAACTGTACAATGAAATGTGTCAAGAGAGAGAGCGATTAGCAAGGATGTTGTAAACAAGGCAAAAAAGGAGAACTGTGCAATGTGATAAACAGTTTTAACTCTACAGGGGATCTCCAGTCCTGAAAGCTTTCCTTCAAGCTCTTTCATGATTCTGGCAGAGTGGTCACCAGGCAGGTATTGGAGCTATCTAGCTTGCGGGAACACTAGAAGTAATACTTTCATCAAATGCCTTGGTTGTCAGATCTGTTCTGAAGGAATTCCATGGTTTAACATATACTTTTTTGTACTTTTTTTTTTTTGCCTCTGCTGTGTTCTGAGTTTACCCATCTACAGCATCATTGCAAGTGGTGGAAGCAGCAGCATAGGGAGTCAGTACAACTAAGGGTTAGCAAAGAAAGGTTCCCGCACATTTGCTCACTCCCTTTTGTTTCCCCAATGTTGTAAAAATTACCATTTCGGAGTCACTGTGACAGGCCTGCCCAAGTCTGGCTGTAGGCCCTGGCTCAGGGTGAGGAGGTTGGTCAGAGGAGAGAAGGAACTCAAAATTGTCATCGTAATCATCTTCCTCCGTATCCCCCTCCCCATCTGCAAAAGTACCTCTAGTCAAGAAATCGGAGCGCGTCCGCGCCATGCGGGCTTTCTTTTTATGGGCCGGTCGGGCAACCTGCTTGACCAAATGATAAAACAGATAACGTAAAAATGTTTTAAATGAAAAGGCGATTCTGTTGGTGTTTGGCATCATAGCGTGGGTCAAATATGGCCTTGGGAAATTCATGAGCAACATTCTACTGCACACACAACACACAAATATCTCAGGTAGTGCAGGGGATCAGGAAAAAACAAAAAAAAGGACAGAACAGGGAAAACGGACAGGGATGGATGTTACTACAATGTATGCAACAAGACAGGACGGCATTCTACAGTGTTTGCCATCAGAGACGCCCACGGGTCAAAAATGTCTTGCAATTTTGCCCTGTTGGGGGGGTCCTCATGTTAGCTAGGGCTTCCCCATGAAAAAGTGTGAATGCGAGTGCCTCCCTACCCCCAATGGGCTCATGATTTAGCAGCGCCTGCCTGTCAGTGTTCTTTTCTCTGCAAATACATGAGAGGATACTGACAGAATAAATGTTTGATTAAAAAGATAAAATAAGAAATCTGCAGCTTACCTCCCCTCGGCCTGGCCCAGGAACATTTAGTGGCTTCCTAGGTAGTTCATCTTTTGAAAGGCATTGATTTGAAGACTCCTTGTTGAAACTCAACGAGAACAACGACAAAAAAAAGACATTTAGATCTCTGCACAGGTTCACCCATAGAATCAGCAACATTTCTCTCTCAGCACATACAATCAAGGCCAAACAGGTATTTGATTTTGAGTTTAAGAGATTATTTTACTTTTTTTCCACCTTAAACTTAATACCATTGGGAATTATGAACAGAACTCCTGCCTTTCATCCAACTATGAGCCATACTGACTATGAGAAGGGACTGTTTTAAAATTACTCTGTGATTCCTTCTTCAGGGCCTCTCACCAGGTCTTATATTCCAAAGTGCAAGCTCTTTTGGTCTTCATTTTGTCCTGTATTCAGAGCGTCAGGTTCACAGTTGGCACTTAGGAGTGAAGTTAATATTACTGAGTAGGTGTTGCTACCCACACCCTGTTCGCCTCTCTCTCAGTCACCTCTATCTTCTGTACATGGGTCCAGGTCAGCTTCCCTGATGGCTACAAGAGTTCTACTCCTGCCCACTTTTAAAGTCTTTTTAGCAGCCTATTCATGCCACATTGTGTATACCAGAAGAGCTCAAACTCTTGTCTGCAGCTCAGGCTCCCAACAGGTCTGGAAATGTCGGGGCAGGGGAGAGATGGCAGCAGTTGCTGGGTCCCTGCTGCCAAATTTCCAAACATGCAGGGAGCCCTGCAGGCTGGATAACATAGCCCTGTGCATTATATCAGGTGTGCAGGGCCCAGCAGAAGCAATGCAGGACCCAATTCTGGTACGCTGGAATGGGTGGAGGTGCTATGGGACCGACTGGGGCACACAGGGCTGGGGAAGGCAGAGCGGGGCCTGAATGGCTCACTGATTAGCTTCTTGCCACTCATCCAGTCCACATGGCCAACAGATAGAGCACCACTTGTCTATAATAAATCATCTTCTTTTGGGTGTTCTATAAAATCACTTGATCCTCTTCAGAGTATGAGCTCCTCAGGGCAAGAAAGAAACTAAATAAAAGAAATTGATTTCATCCTCTTCCTTTCCCCATAGCATATAAAGTGACTAGTATGTAGCAAATGATACTGTGACCAAATTAAACAATAATTAGAGCAATGAATATATTTATGACCCTTGCTTCAGGGGTGGTGGTGATTGGAATTATAGTGTTAAATCACTATGGACTGCTCTCTGCATATAGTCATAGCATAAAAGATCAAACCAGTTTGAGCTACAGCCTGGAGTAGAAGGGAACATCTATGAAGAACCTTATACCAATGTCATAACCCATCTTATCTTATATTTAAGATAAGATAAATATGGTAATACCCACTTCAGTAGAGGTCACACTATACTCCCAGCTCTGCAAGCATAAAGAAAAGCAATGAAAGAAACATTTTACTCACTGAAGACTAAAATGGCTGTCTTTCGGTGTGAAGAAAATAGCACTTGCCCTTGTCTCGCCAGAAGAGCCATCAACGCTCTGATTTGGGATTCGGGGCTGCCTGAGGCGCTCTGTCCTTCCAAGTTGGCTGCTTGGGAGGTCCCTCGATTCTACAGCCAGTTTCGAATGCCATTTATCTGTTCCAGCCGATTCTTGGGTCGTTCCTGGTTGACCTTCTTTTCGCTCCATGAACATGCTGACAGGCCTGTCTTTTTGGGCACTATGGGCAGGGGAGCTCCCTTTCTTTGCAACAGTGAGCCCTTTAATGTCTACTGATGAAGTGGGTGTTGTAGTTGGGGCCAGGCAATGTTCCACCTTGTTCTGGGGGTTCAGGATGAAGAGAGACTGAGGCCTGGTATCTGCTGTTTTTTTCAGTAGCCTGAGAGAGGACTCCTTGACCCTGTTTGGCTCAGTCCTTTGCAAGGTCTCCCCCTTCCCTTGTCGCTCAAGTTGCTGGAAAGCTTTGCGTTCTTTCTCCAAAATTTCCTTCTGCTGCCGGATCTGCTCCATCATCTCTTTCTCCCTCTGGAGCTGCAGCTGCTTTTGTCGCTCCTCCTTCTCCACATTCAGCTTTTCCAGCCTTTTGATAACAGAGTCTGCCGAATGTGCCTCGGGTGCAAGTGAAGCTACGCTTTCCTCTGTTTTGACAGGAGGCTTCACTCCACTCTCTGAATTCAATGCCATGCCCAGTTCTTCCTTGTCTGGCTCAGTGTCCTTCCTGACCCCAGGAAATATGACCAATCTTTCTTCCTTCTCCATTAGTTTGTTCCTCAGATTATTCTCCATCAGCGACTGATTTATTTTCAGGTTGTCCTGTGGTGGCATGTAGAAGGTAGGCAGATTACTAGAAATAAAGGACTCTCTTGGATGCATCTTATAGAAAATGTTCTGGGGATCACAGACCACGCGCTCTGTAGAAACATAGCTCTCTGTTACTTCGGAGCTCGAAGGCGTCCTTTTTCTATTTGATAAATTGCTGTTTACATCTGCTGCATAGAAAGATTTGTCCTGCAAATCATGCTTAGGACTGCCAAGTAAAGAGTCCTGGGTCTCCGTGGAGACTGATTGCACATTTTGCTCACCTAAAACTAGGGAATCAAGTTTACTCTGAGTGTCCTCACAGCTTAACATCTCTAAGCTCCCCTGAGAGCTTTCACTCTCTGGGGTTCCTTGAGGAGAATGAGGGTGCTCAGATACAAGCTCTGTGGACCACCGATGCTCCTCGGAGGGAGACACTCCTCCAATAGAACGAACTTTCAACAACTCCAAGCTAAATTTTGCCTGTTCCAGTTCACGCATTCTTCGGCTTTCTCTTTTTGCCCGGACCACTTTTTTTTGGTTGAGATCCTCCAGGGATTTGGGTCTCTCTCTTACAGCTATTTCCTCTTCAATGTCCACACCATCTTGGCTGCTAGCCCTCTCATGCCTTTTGTGCAATAAATTCTCAGGGCCATCCAATGGATCTGTAAGATTCACCCGGTTATTTTCTATCAGCAATTTATGCTCCTCTATGGCTCTCACTCGCTCTTCAAATGAGCCATCCTCCCATTTAGATGGGTCTGAGCCCTTAATTTTCAAAGCACTGTCCGCTTCCAGTCCATCCTCTTCTGTAACCGATAATCCATTCTCCAGCTGTGTCTCTTTTAATCTCTGCTCTTTTAAAGCTCTAAACCTGGAAGAAAGCAAAAAAAAATGTCAGATGCTAGAGCAGTGTCCACTTTTGCTGCTTGGATGCACTGCATTGATTCTGTATAGGAATCACAAAGGTCCTGTGTCTAACACCTTAGCTAAGCTAATATATGCAATTCGAAGCAAGAATGTGCCTGCATCTGTGTGTGTAACACAGAACATGCATATTCCACTTCCCCCTACATCACTATTTCCCAAATTCTGAATGGCAACAGGTATCTTCAGGCTTATACACCCCCCTGCTCTTCTGTGCTGAGCCCAGGGATGCCAGAGAAGTTTACCTCACCCACTACCGTTTAAACACTCATACTACCTTGAATGAGTACTTTACACCCTCTTGTGACTTTTGTTCAAGAGATTCCCAGAGACATCCAATCTGCATGATTCACTCATTCCTGTGTAAGGCCTGCTCCCAAAGTTTTTAAAAGTAGGTTAGGCAATTAGGTGTTTGTCTAACCTATTTTTTAAAACTTCGGGAGCAAGCCTTACACACGAATGGGTGAATCGTGCAGACTGGATGGCTCCAGAGATCCCTTCGAGACTTACTTTTCTACAATCCTTTAATTCACTCATTCCCACTCTGTAGGCACTGAATCCCAGAAACTAGCTGTAGCTGCCACAAAGCAACTTGAGTGCACACCAAAGAGCATGCCCAAGGCAAAGAGCTGAGAGGTGCACTGGGGACACACTCAGGAGTGCTCTAAGGAGGTTCCATTGCCTCATTTCTGGGATTTTGCCTATGTAGAGTAGGAGCAAGTGAGTATGCTTCTCACCACTGCATCTAATTTCAACATAGAGTGGTATGTAGACAAGCCCATGGGGAGAGCTGAAGTTTTGGTGACTAGGACAGCTCTAAACTTCGTTCATGCTTTTGTTTTCTGAATTTACGTACCCAGAAAAGCACAGTTCAGAGTTTGGTTTTCTGAGTCTGTTCTTTACCAGTTCTCTTGGCTGAGGTACATCATTAGGTAAACTCTTTCAAGACTTTAAGGGTGTGCTCTGGCTCTCAAATCTTTTATTCTATGCTAGGAAGTCCCAAACCTTCTGGGAAGGAATAATACCTCTTCAGTGAGCCAAGGGCATGACTGTGGCAGCCAAAGCTCTCAGTCTGAAAGAGACTCTGATGATCCTGAGATTAGGCTTCTGAACAGACTAAGATCCACTGTAGGCTAGACAGCAGACTGAGTGGGACGCAGGCAGTGAGAATGCAAAGGGCCATACATACCAGGCAAAGGGGGGCTGACTGACTACTAACAAAAGTATGAGACGCTGCTGGGAATTGTTGTTCCAAATTGCATTGGCTTCTTGCTAAATCATCAACTTAAGGCAGCATTTCCCCTTTTTGTCCACTGAGGTTAATCATGTTACCTTTGTCGTACTATGTATCCCCTACACGCAGCCTGCAGCAGGATGATTAAGTTTTTCTTGGCCTTGTAGAGTCTCTTTGCACAGTATCCTCGCCATCCGGCCTGAATGCACATGGCTGCAGCATGCTTGCGCCTACAGTGCTCCCGCCAGCAGTTCTGAATGATGAAAGCTGCAACCCGCATCTGCAAGAATTTTCGCCTCTCCAAATAAGCTCGCCAGTAGGACTGGAGAATGACTGCTGCATTGCTGAGAACAAGGGGGTCAACCAGGGAAGCTTTGGCTTGCTTTCTATTCTGATAGCTACGCCAACATCTCTGCAGAGAAAACAAACAGCATTCCTTCAGCACCAGATTTACAGTGCAAATAAACAGGCGCTCATTCCCTTAACAGGAAATGGCTGTGTCAGGAAGGAGCAGAACATCAAGTGCCTGGCTAGCACTTGAGATCTTTAGCACTGTTTTTGTTAATATTAGTGGATAAAACCTTAAAATGTACATTATTTTTAAGTGGCTGTTTCTTTACTTTCTTTGTTAGCCCAGAGCAGAAGTCATCTTTGATGTCTGGTTTGCATTTTGTTCAAACACTTGGGCAAATGGAGTGTGTGAAGAAAGTCAAGATGTATAAGATGGTCACACTGAGAAACTATAATAATATTGCATTTCTTTAAGCACTTAATATTCAATAATCTCAAATACCTTAACAAGGCACATACTCACAGCACCACTGAGATGCATCCGTCTACTGATTTTGAATGTGTCAAATTAAATGCAACTTGCTGCTCAGGAGCAGAGGCACGGTAATCTCTGGGCCACAAAATTATTGGCAGGAAAAGTTCCAAGTCATTTTCAATATCCATGTGGGCAGCAAACAAGGTTTAGGGAAACCCAGAACACAAATCCAGAATAAACTCTTTTCAGTATCTACATTAGAAGGATGCAGAACTGCACTGACTCTGCTGGAATTTGACCGTGTGTTTGTCTGCAAAACAGTATTTTCAAACCTCTTTCTTATGCCACTAAAGCGAACCCTCCCAAACCTGTTCCTTGCTTGCTTGGGACTCAATAACTGAGTACTACAGTTCACAGCTCCCATCTTCATCTCACTTTATGAAACATCTTACTTCACTTAACTTTGGAAAAAGTAAAATTGTATCCAAAATTATAAATAAATCTACTTTAAATGCAAGTAGATTAGAAAAAAGAAATCTAATTTAAATTATTACTTGTACTGCAATTACACTCAATGGTAAGGACGCTACTGTGGTCAGCCCTACAGAAAAACACAAGAGAGACACAACCAGCCCCAAAGGATTGACAATCTACATTTAAGCTGAGACACAACAAGTAGGTAAGACAAAAAGATGGGGGAAGCAGAAACTTACTGGGAGACTCTTATAAGTGGCTTGATTAACAGTGGTCACAGCATACCAGCTGCCTAACTATTACTAAGCATTCGGTAGATATTCGAGCACAGGTGGGTATTTACAGGAAAACACTGTAGCCGCTTTGAGGATTTGTACAGGGACCTCTTCCCAGGCACAAGGGCCCATGTGGCAGAAAGCATGATGTATTCTGTTAGGAAGTTGGACATAGGGCAATCAGAGATGACATCACTGATGGAGAATGGACAATAATCTAGGTCTCCACAGCATTTAAGAAATGAATGATAGTGAGGAATGAATGGTCCTTAAAGGACTTAAAAACAAAGACAAGAAAATTGTGCTTGATGTGGTAGGATAAAGCGGGGAGGTCAGTCAAGGTAAGCAGACTGGGCAACATGGTCAATGTGATTAAACCAAGATGATGATTTTTACAACAGCATTTTTAATGGCTATAAGGATTTGAATGTCTCCAGCTTTCCTCTTCTCTCCACTCTGCTGGAGGTCTTCATTACAATGGGACCAATTTTGGTATAAACTGCTCAAGGCAGGGATTGTGCCTTATGTGCCTGGAAGAGACCAGGCACACCAACTATGCTATGTATAGTAACTAGCAATCCAGATGAAAACACACTGTCATCATCACCCACCTGTATGACCATTGCTGCTTGTCTCAGGTTCAAGAACTGCCTCCTGTACAGCATCGTGCGGAACCAGCGCTGAAGGAGAGTAATTCTTCGGAGCACCTCCTCATGCAGCAGGCCTTGTAAAACCTGGCGCTCCTGTTCCTTCATAAAAACCTAACAAACAAACAGGAAAGGTCAGAAAAATACCCTTTGTTCTTCCTCAACCACAAGAGAGAAATGGTTTAATGCAACAGGCTTACATATCTTGAGCCGCCTAGAAGGTGGCTTGAGTTTGGGATACCTAAAAAGGCATCTGAAATTTTATCTACAGCATATGGTTGTCACAGGTTGGATGTATAACATAAATCAGAATGGCCCATAATTCCCAATATAGAGAGAGGCCCATAATTCCCAATATAGAGAGAGAAGATGATGGTCAGAGCAGTAAGTCTGATGACAAGTGAAGCCTTTGGGAGGATGCCTTGTTTTAAAAGCACAATCAAATCATCCTGATTGAGCTGAATAGCAATAGACCTGCTAACAGTCTGCATTTTGTTTGACATTGTTCAAACCCTTCTCGCTGAGTCCGTCTGCTTTTTAGAGAACCATGGGACCACAAAATTGGGTTAATGAAAACATGTATAAAAAGAAGGTAAATTATATAGCTGTTGAAAAGGTACAAGGAAACCTTTTCCTTGTTTTGTGGTTTGAGCCATGACATTTACCATTGTTCTCCCAACTTGGTAATTGTCTGTGTTGAGCTTTATTTTCCTGAAGAAGTCAAGGATGTTGCGCTTAGATGGGCTGACTCCTTGTGGTAGAAGAACATGAAAATGATCCACAAAGTCCTGTAAAATGAGAAGCCACGGTTAAATAAAGGCACACCTTTGTCCCTTTGCTATATGCTCTGCTAACTCTTGTGTTGGCTACTTCAGACATGCTTTAGTAAATGAGCAGAAACCTAATTGGCATTTTAAATACTTCCAAATGCAAAGGTTCCTGCTTCATGAAATGATTAGTCACTCTCAACTTGCATGAAAAGCAAATGACAATGTAGGTTTGATGGGCGTTTAATGTGGGAAGAGAGATACTGCAATGTCTATCAACAGAGAGAGTTGAGAGATTCTGCAAGAACATGCCATGAATTCTCAAACAGTCCTTACAGGAGGGATTTACCAAAACCTGAAAAGTATCTCGGAAAGCACAGACTTCCATCTGCAGCTCTCTCTGTGCAAAAATGAAGTTTATTTCCTACCTATGGGGACTTTTTACCATCTTGTACCATCTACACTTTTCCCAGAGCCTGACGAAAGGACTTTGATCCCGAAAGCTTGCAGAAAAGGACAATTTTCTTGCCATTTTCCAGTTGGTCTAATAAAAGGTATCATTTTGGAACCAAGAGTTCTAGTTTTTTGTATGTCAGAAAGCACAGAGCATTTCAGCAGTCACCACAGTGATGGTTCAAGGTGCAGAAATACAAGGTTCTGGAGACAGATACTCCAAAATAAGAAATAATTTTGGTTTCCTGTAAAGCAACCATGCAGTCCTTCTCTCCAACAGTTGCTGTACATGACATGATGCTTGGCCAAAACAACTGCAAAATCATTAAAAGGACAGTAAAAAGGAGCAGCTCTCTTGAACAAGTAAATCTGAAAGAACAAAACAAACCTTCCTATGGGGTTTGGGATAGCACAACAGCAAGATGCATTGTGCACTGGCACATAAAGGGAGGAAATGCCATCTCCCAGAGTTAAAATGGACTGAACTAACAGATTCATCCTCACAGAAACGGAACAAAAACCACAAGTGAGTACTAGGACATCTGTCCTAATGAGATCATTAGTTAAACCAGAGACACTTTTCTGCCCCTTGTCTGGCTCACACCGATTACAAGAGAAAATCCTTTTTACAGCGCTTTCAACAACAATATAGTAAGAAAACATGAATGAGAAAAATGAGTGCTTGGAATCATTACTGTTTCACTAGGCTGATTTGGCCCAACTATTGCTTGGGCAGGACTCTTCCATTAGGAACAGGCTCTGCTCTATGGCATGACAACATTAGATACAGACACTTTATTCCAGAAGTTTAAGACGATCCAGTGCACAATGAATTTCACTTTTGGAAAGGTGGGTTCAACTCCTCTGTAGGTCAGAAGAGCCTGCACGTATTTATTTCAGCCTCCAACAGACGTTACAGTCTTCATTTTAAGAACTTGCATGTAATTGCACATGTGCTTTATGAAGAATAAGGCTCATGGGCAGATCACAAAATCATTGTGTTGTCCAGCACCCTGCAATGGGGCTAGCAGTTCTGGTTCAGGATTAGAGTACCACAGTTGAGGTCCATTGGCACAGCATAAGACTATTCTATGCCTCAATGCCAACAGCAACAAAATTCATTTACCTGTATTAGTTTTTAATTCACACACACAATCAAGAGCATAAAAACAAGGGTGCCTATAAGCACTAGCAGCACACAAATGAATGCGACAGTGATGATATAAGACAGATGAACAGAGATTAAATGTGCTGCATCTAACCTGGAAGGAATATTTGCAGCTGTAGCCTGACTGCCGAATACGAACTGTTTCCAGCATTCCTGTGTATCTCAGCTGCCTAAGCACCAGGTTGTCATTGAATCTCAGAGGCAGCTAAAAGAAAAAAAAGTGCCAAACAATTAGCAGGTACATCCCTCAGCCACAAATACTTCAAGAGACTTGAGAATACCTGGACAGGAAAACTGATTAAAAAACTTAGGCAAGGAATATGTATGATTCCTACATGCTGGCAATCATGCCAGCTGTAGTATGGGACATGAACCACCAGGAAATAGACCCAGTCTAACTTGTTCTTTACTGGTTTTTGAAAGCTATGACAGGGAAACGGCTTTCAAACACAACTTCCCTAGACAAATTTAAAATGGGAATCTAGAGAAAAAACTCTGTTAACCTATAAACCAGCCAGCCTCATTCCAGCTTTGTTTTTCAATAGTAAGCCACTAGTCCAAGCCAAATAATCTTTAAAAACCATAAAGGAAAACTATTATGCACAAACATTAATCTGACAACAGTGTTTATTCTGCAAGTTTCTCTCAAATTAAAATTTCATATGGATTTTCTAATTTAAGCAACACATTAGTGTTCAGTCATGGCAAACCCAAATCCTTCACATGTGAGAAGAGCTGCAAATAATTCAATTCATCTTTTGTAATAGCTCTCAAATATGTATAACCAGAAGAACCACTGTAACTTAGCAACTAAGAATATTATGCACTATTTACACATTTTAATAACGGTCTCCAATTCACACTCACAAGGTCCTTTTTCTTTTTGTGAATGAAGAATAACAGACTTTACATATACTCAAAGTAGTCTAAGCTATCTTGGGTTGTAACCAGACCCATAAGAACTAAGGTGATAGATGTACCACTTCTCTTGGTACATCGCTCTACTGCTTAAACTCCAGGCCAGCAGCGGTGCTTTGGGGCAACGTGAACCTTCTCATTGAGGTCTTGAATTCCACTGAAATCAAAATAGTGCATCATGGCACAGCTCCAGATCAGACAACCCTGAAGACAGCCACGTGTTCAGTGTTCCTGAAAACTGAAGCAGTAGTGCTGAGGTCAGCTATTAATACTTGGACCCTGCCAGCTGCAGTGGCTATGTTCATGACCCCTCAAAACACTGGCTTACACTGTTCTATAAGATTGTAATATCTAGAACCATGGCATATGGCAAGAGCCAGACAGAGGTATTTGACCTCTACCTCCAGTTTACCTTTCTTCTTTGTGCAGGGCATTAACATGAATATAGAGACTCATGGGGTTTTGTTACAAATGGGTGCCGAGCAAAGATAATTAAGGTAGTAGGTCTTTACCTTTTCAGCATTAGATCGAATGCACTTGACAAAATAAGGCTCTGCTTGACCAAGTGTCTCCATCAACTTGTTAAGTGATGCCTACAATAGAAAACAAACCATAAACAGGTAGCAAAGATCCAGACGTGATGCATGCCAAGACCTCAAATACCTCAGACCCAAGGTGGA
The DNA here is from genome assembly GCF_000455745.1 of Alligator sinensis. Lineage (NCBI taxonomy): Eukaryota > Metazoa > Chordata > Crocodylia > Alligatoridae > Alligator > Alligator sinensis. The sequence goes on along the minus strand of NW_005842559.1, from coordinate 969,352 downwards.
ACTTTTAGCAGATTAGCAATGTGAGAATTGCTCTTGTTAAAGAAAAAATCTAATAAAATACAAAGAGGAGGAATACTTTGTTCAAGGAGTATGTTGTTCAACTCATCACGTGCTCTACATCACCAGAGATTGTAATCAATGCTAAACATAAGTGTTAATGCCTTCTTATTTAATAAATTAGTCTTACTTAAATGGTAGGAAAGCAGACAGATTTCTTTTTACATGAACAGTCCATTTTAGGCAGCATAGTGAGGCAGCTCCACACCCAGGGCAGCTGCTGACTTCAGAGGCAGCATGGGGTGTCGCCATGCTGATCACAGTGGTGGGTGATTCTCCCCTCCTTCCCTGGCCCCCCTCCCCAAAAGTAATTGTCCCAGTCACCCCTCCCCCCACAGTTACACTACTGTTTTCAGGTCATTTGTTATTTCTCATTTTCAGGAATCCATTTTTTGTAGAATGTTCCTATAAATATATAAAAAAACCCATATCTTCCCCAACCCAAAGTTGTTTCCCACAGAGTTCTGACAATGCCCCCAGTTTTTGCTTCACCTGTTAGCAAAATGTTATAAATCAGCTGCAGAGTCTAAAAAAAGATTGTTGTGGTGGTAGAAGTGCAAATGGGTGATTTGGATGCTTTTTCCTAAATTAGTTCTGCAAATTTTACACACTATAAGAACCCAACAGCTCAGCAGATGTTTCTGGATCGGAAACTTCTTAAAGCTGGGATATTTTAGACCATTTTTTCCCTCTGCTGAGATAGAAAGCTGTGAATGCAGGGATGCTAGAATTCTCTAGCTTCCCGTTTCCTCTAGTGCTCAAAACCGTGCTGTTCTACACGGCTATCCTAGGAACCACCAATGTTATCCTGTGATTCAGAGGTGGATATATTTCCTCTGGGCTTGGGTTGAAGAGGACTTCAATTTTATCTAGATCAGGAGTGGTTAACATACAGTCCATGGACCCATTCCATCCAGTTGGTCAGGCTACCACAGTGGTCACCAACCAGTGGATTGCGTTCCACCGGTAGATCTTGGAGCCTCTTGGAGTCGATCTGAGGCTGGGGCGGGGGGCTAAGTGCCTGCGTGTATGAACGCGCGCGCCCCAGCCCAGCAGGTCAGTCCATGGGGGAGGGAAGGAGCAGGTGCTAGATGGAAGCCCTTGCAGTGAGGGACAGTGCCGCAGAGGCAGGAGCAGTGGTAAGTTGAGCGAGGCCCTCCCACCCAGCCGGGGCCCCACTCAACTTACCATTGCTCCTGCCCCTGCCTCTACCTGCCCCCCACTTCCCTCCCCACAGACTTACCTGCTGGGCAGGGGATGGGAGGGGGAGTTGCAGCAGTGCATGGTAGATCTTGGGTTGCTTTTAAATGCCAAAGGTGATCTCCTACTTAAAAAGATTGGAGACCACTGGGCTACCAGAAGTTGGGGGGCAGGGTTAGGGACACGGCCTGTTGCAGAATTCAGGGCTCTTGGTCCCCAATGGACATGGCCACTAGTGACAGGGGGGTGAGTAAGGACTGTGCAGATACAGCCCACCAGACCCCTGCCACTGTAACCACTACAGCTGATGCTGGCCCCACAGATTCAGCCTGGGAGAAGATCCTGTGGTCGGGATGCAGCCCAGAACCTAGGAGTTTGACACCACCGATCAAGATGATCCTAGACTCATTCTTTTGGAGGCACAGCTTCCTGGCACTCATGTTCTGGCAGGAGTCCAACGAGACTCCATCTCAGTATTGCTGCCACTGACGGAACCAGCATTTTCTGTGTAAAATTTATAACCCCTTTGTGTCAGGTGGAAAGAACTGGCTGTTCGTCTGAAAATTCAATGTCCACAAGGCTCTGCTTGCATTGTTTCTATAGTGTTTCATGCTTGTTGCAAATTTCAACAATTATATTAAAATGCTCTCGTTTTTTAATTTTGAATTTCCTTAAATTCATGAATGAGTGAATGAATTCATAGTGGCATTATTTATAGTTACCCCCAACACTCGATAAGCATTTTGCTTTCTGTTAAATTCCTTCTCCACATCTTTCATCTGCCCTTTGTCTATTTGGACTGCAATGCTCACTGAAATAATGGACACATGTTTACAAGATGCAATACAAAGCAATACACTTCAAAGTAAGTTAATTATGAAGATAGCCTTATTCTAATAATTCTGATTTTTCAGATGCTCTAAAAAAGATAGTCTTCTGTATATTTATGCTATGATTATTATTATAGGAATAATATGCATTAAACAGTTGGGGGGAGAGGGGGGAGAGGAGGTTTGCAATGAAAAGGACATAACTTGTGGAATTCCTTCAAAGACCAAGACTTCTGCAATGCACCAAAGGTCATCCTGCATCTTGGGAGCTATATGCAACTATGTGGCTCTGTCTTTTAAAATAATTCTTAGAAACAAACAAAAAACATGTTTAGATTTGACTCAGAACTAGCACAGCATACTGGCTGACTTCCTATTCTCTTCTGGTTCTCATCCTAGAAAAATGCAGAGTTGTACAACCCCCATGTTATTTAGCACTCACAAGAGAGAAATATTTTCTCACGCAAGTAGTTTAGTGCAAACCTGCAGGAAAGCCTTTTATCAAGGGCACTGCACAAAAACCATGTTGTACTGAACTGGGCCATGAGAAAACACAACATCTACTGTATGTCATGATAGAGCATATTTTGTGGCTGGTACCCAAACAACCAGCTTCACAGCTGCTCCGTCTTTCATGGATTTCAGAAATGTTGAAATCTGATTGTAATCTTTTGGATCTTAAAGTCAAAAGCAGATCAGCACATATGCATTCAATAAGGAGGGGTCAAAGCTACAAGGAAGACTGCTATTGGTCTGAGCTGGCTCAAATAATTTTGAGTCACGGTCATTATCGTAGGTAAGAGCAGCAATAACTTCGCTGCATAAAAATAAATAAAATTAAGCAGAAGAGTAGATGTGTAATGAAATAATCTGAAGAAAATAACCGTATGTTTTTCTTCCTCTTAATTCTGTTCAATGATAATTACATGTTACAACATCAATGAAGCTGTCATTTCCAGCCCAGTATAATGCTGGTATGATTCTGCTCCTTCTACTACCTAGTGTATATTCTTTTTTACTTAGAACTATCAATAAAAGGATACTGAAGTGATTAAGAGGTCAACTTTTTTCCAAGCAGAGTGCACATGGAAACAGGATACAGAGTTTAGTTCACAGTCAATGGAGCACTTCAAGGATTCCTGGTAACTAAGCATTTGACTTCAGTTAAAAAATTGCTGCTTTATCAGTGGCAGAAACTTGGCTGCATCCCCTCTTTGGAAGTGTCAGCAGCAGGAGGAGAATGCCATTGTGATCCTACATACAGTGCTCACTAGAACCAGTTTACAGAGCTGTTTATTACCAAAAGTGGTTGGTGTCTCTCATTCTTTTTTCTTGGAAAATAACTGAAATCTACTTCGTACACAAAAGAACACTGTAGGTAATAAATCTGAGCATGCAAGTCAACTGCAGCTTGCCTCTTTGCAACATTTCCTCCTTCTCCGAGATGGGAATGGTGAAGCCACTAACTACAGTCACGTTTCATATAACCAGAACCACAGCTGTTGTTTTGGGGTTTGCTTGGTTTTTTTTTTAATCAATTAAACTCATCCAAGTAATGTGTATGTGGAAAAATCTTTCTACATTTTAACCAATTCCCAGGGAAATGTGCTTGGAATCATCTGGAATGAGAGAACGGTCTTTCTACAACCTGAACTTTCTGAAATGCTTTTCTCAGACACTATCAACACACTTGTGCATCTGTGTTGAGACTCAACAGTGGCAATTTCCAAGTCTGTAGCCACACTGACGAGACTAAGTTTTAGCTGCAGAAATTGGATTTGAGATACAAATAGTGGAAGTAATTATACTTTAAAACACTGCCTTATTCAGAAGCTTTTATTGATAGATGCCACAGAGAAACCATGACAAAGGGACTTGGCTCTCCATATCAGGTAGCGAGCAACAGGACATAAATAAAAACAGGTGCTTGATCTGCGTTTGTCATTACACTGACTGTACATGCAAATTGGTACCTGAACACTAACAACCAGTTAAATGTTAACAAGACACTTGGATGCACATTTACCAGATGGATTGTACTTGGTTCTAAAAAAATCAGCTTTCCACTTTTCAGAGGGCTGACCCATGTTCCAGAGCTGTTTTGATTAAGACATAAACCACATCTTATTCTATCTCTGGACACATCTCTCCCCTTGCAGCTGCTCAGAAAACCTGCACTGCTTGCCAATCTTCTCAACAATCTGCACTAAACACTGCTCTCTATTGCCCTTCTCACTGCAACCTAGTGGCTAGGGGGTTGCTATCACTTTCTAAAAGGTCTGCTTATCCTCTTATCTATTGTGATCCTAAACGTCCTCACCCGTGAGACAGCCAAAGCCAAAGGCCACTGGAATGCAATATAAGTCACCTCTTCCCTCTTGCTGAATTCTGGCAGTTGTTGGCTTCTCCCTAGCAAGGTGACATTTTCCTACACGCCACCATTCGCATTTTTCAGTAGAGCCATAAACAAGCAATGTCTCACCCTGGGTGGCAGCGGAGACCATCACCGTCCCTGTGCCCCCTCTATATCAGCCCTCGGGGCTGGTGCCCTGCTCACCCATCCCTAGTGATGCTGCTGTTTCTCAGAAAAAATGCAATAAGACAGGTGGTAGGACTACAGTATAAGCTAAGTCCTGTCTGTGTTTAAGTGGCATTGAGGGAAGTGGAAGTGGCAAAGAGATGCCCCTTAAAATATTCCAGAGACTAGAAAAAGCAGGGGTTAGTTTATTTCTCCATCAATGTAAGTGTTCTCTATAGTATCTGTCCTACTGCTTTGTCCGCTCCGTTTTTATAATCCCCTGAATAACAATTCTCCATTATTTTCCTTGAAAGATTGAGTCTAAAAATCTCACTGTGTGGAAGATCTTCCTGATAGGCTGCTTCAATCTTCCATTTCATAGAAACAAAGGGACATCAAGGATCACACCTAGTCCAACCTCCCTGCACAGATGCAGAATATGCCTTGGAAGAGAAGTCTTTTCTTAAAAACCTCCAAGGAAGGGGATTCCACAAGTCATGTACACAATTTGTTCCACTGTCTTCTTGTTCATTGGAAGTTTTTTCCTGAAAGTTCTTCTAAACCTGCTTTGTTACAATTTAAACCCAACGCAGTGTGTCCTGCCCTCTGTGGCTAGAGACCAAAGCTATTCTCAATCTTCTTTGTAGCAGTCTTCTGAATATTTGGAAACTATCAGTGTAGTCTCTTAACCTCCTTATCTTCAGGGAATCCAGTTTCCCTGTATTGTTCTTAAAATGCAGTGCCTCAAACCTGGCCATAGTACTCCAGCTCAGTCCTAGCCATCTGAGAGAAGGGTGGTACTGGGACTGATGTATGCAAGACATGTCTCGCACCCAATGCTTCTATTAATGCAACCTGAAATTGCATTTATTTTTTTATGATAGCATCAAGCTGCTGACTCATGTTGAATCTGTGATCCACCATAACCCCCCCAGTCCTTCTTTGCAGTTCTTTTCTATGCCGCCTCAAAAATTCCTGTCTCAATCGGTAGTTACAGCCTTCAAAGCACATATTAACTATTACATTCCCACCAAGTCACAGCCTACCCAAACTACATTTAGTAGCTTTCACGTTCTGTCACTGATCAGAGGGGAGGAGTTTTGTGCCCAGGAGTCCCATCCTTTGCACCATGAGATGCTTGCCTTGCACATGCCCAAGAACAGGTCTCGTCTCGCACAGGCTCCCTCACATTTGGAACATTTTAGATTACCTGAAACTGTGCACTGATGCTGGGGGGTTTCTTCTTCTTATGGAGATGGAGAAGAGACTTTGTAATGCGATCATGCAGGGTCAGGTTGGTTAGGTGCTTCAGAGATTTCACATCCAACAAGTGCTGCAGAATATAAAATAAGAGTGTGTTTATTTGCTTGCTTTTCAGATAAAAATGACTAGCCAGGTTTTTCCATTATGGTCTCCCTTGCTATCCCCACTTCTCTTGCTCTTACCCCTTGGGGTAACTGCCCTAATGCAATATCCCCTGGGAAAAACAATGGAACAATTCACAGCACAGCTGGATATTTTTATTAGTATCTTTATTATGATACCCAGAAGCCCAGATCTGCTGGATACTACACACACACACAGATGAAGTGCCTGCTCCTTTGAGTTTACAATCTCGATTTGAGCAGGACAAAACCAGTTTGTGCAGAACATAAGGGAAGGGGGAGGGGAGTGACAATAATAGGAGTATATGGCTTAAGAGATTACTTTCAGCATGTGCAGTTCACAAGCTTGAATACGCATGCAAATTTTAAACTACAGGACATCATCCTTGGTGCTCGAAGCTAACAAACAGCTTGGCAGTTTAGCTTTAATGCTAAATCACTAAGTGCTTTGTGCTTATACCAAGAGGAAAGCATTATTAAAAATTAAGAATGATGACAAGTATAGTTCAGTATCTAATTCAAAGCATAAAATATCAGTAAGTAAAGCTCTAATAGCAAAAAAATAATGATGTAGCTCAGAAACAGCCAGCCTCCCAAAATGTACCCTGTGGATATCTGTCATTGTTGTGAGAGGTGTGGGTGTGAAGAATGTATATTACAGCTTGATCCATTCCATTTTGATCACACTTTCTTTCCCCCTGGGCATCTATACTGCACTCTATGATCTGATGCCATGCTGAGATTACACATTATAATGGAAACAGCCAATAAAGACAGACATTACAACTATGCTGTTCAGATTAATCCACTCAAGACTGTTCAACTCTGACTAAAGTACCCCGACTGCCCTACTAGAACACACATGCTTGTGCTCCCAGGACGTTGCTAATGGGATCCTTAACTGGGTGAAGTTTGGGTACTCCTACATATCCGTGCACAGCTGTCTTGCATTTACAAACTAAAATTTGAGCATCACAAGGAGTTTGATCATTTGCCAGTTATTTTAACTGAGTGTTAACAACAATGGTTAATTAGAACCACTGCAAAACTTATCACATGCATACAGAAAATGAGCTCCTGGACGTAATTAGCAAGCCTTGAGGTTTCATTCATTTGAGTAGGAAACGGTTGATGGAAAACATGCGCTTTGCAGCAGTAGCAAAGTGTTTGATTTAGGTTATGGCTTTGACTCAGATAACATGTGTGAGAATTCTAGGGGAAAGAAACTCACAAGCAGTGTTCTGAGATGCTCAAAACACCTACATAAAAACATCAGTGGGAATTTTAGTCAATTTGGCTTAATGAGAAGAAAAAGAAGATGATCAGTTCATCAAATGCAACCCACTGACATATGAAATGCCCTCACCAGATACTTAATGGATACTTCATTTCACCCCATTTGTTAACCATTGTTCCTAAAATAGCTCAGTGTAAAAACAGATGTTGCCACACTAAGCGGATGAGCTGTGGCAAAAAAGTCCCACCACCGCTGATCTGGTTTAGTGGGTGAAACATGTCTCCTGTTGCTCTGGGCAAGGGTCTGATACAAGACAATGGGCCATGTGTTTCCCCTTGCCCAGTGGTTCCTCATATCCTTCACTGCCCTGTGCCCTCTGTGCATCCTTGCCAGGGGACCCATACTTCATATGAAGGCAGAGGTTGGTGTGGACCCTGGCAAGGAAACATGGGGCAATGCATGTCCTGGGGAATTCCTAGCACCCTGTGCTTGCATGCTGGGACCCACGCAGAGGCATGGGACACTGGGAATTCGCTGGATCCTGTACCACCCTGTGCCTCCTTTTATGGTGGAACAAATGCAACATCCGGTGATTTCAGTGCAATTTGTGCTTTTAAAAAAAATAAATAAAAAAGACAAAATAACTGGAGGTGGCTCCATTCTTTTTTCCAGAGGAAAAGCTACTTTATTTTTTATTCATTGCTAATAAAAGCACAAATATGGGTTGTATCTTTATCAGAATATTGTTCTTTATGGTATATACCCTCTATAGTACTCCGTGTTTATATTTTGCTGTTCATTTTTAATTAAACATAATTCGTATTGTAACGGACACAGCAAAAACTCGCACACACTGACTACCAGGGCAGCATCAGTAAACGATTATAAAAAGCTGTAACTGTTAGGTGGCAGACAATGGATCTCTTCTTATCTTATACCTCTGGGCACCAAAAACCAGCCAAAATTGAAGGAAATAGCAGCAATGTTACACAGACATCTTACCCAGAATGAGAGCTACAAATCAAACGTAGTGCTGTAGGACTGTAATTAAAATGGAATTAACCGATCACAAAAGATTTTTCCTATGACAGGAAACCTGCACTGTGCAGGTAAACAGCTTGCTCTGGACATCAAATCCTAATGACTTTTCTATGATCTGCGAACATTTCTCTTCCCACTTATTAAGATTTATCCAAAGAGGGACCAGCAAACATGGAGGCAGAGGTATAGCAAACTCATTTAGCATGGTGGAGAGGGGAGAGGGAGAAGGGTACGCTGGCCATGGTATGTCTGGGGTAGGAGGAGGAACAGCAAAGGAAAGAGGGG
>NW_005842559.1:959495-960789 GCF_000455745.1 Alligator sinensis | reverse complement strand
AAGGAGTGGTCTTACCTGCCCAGGATCTCTGCAAAGGGAACATAGGTGATAATCCTAGAGAGCCGAGGCAGCAGTAGCAGAGAGTGAGAGGGTCTCGCACAACAATTCCATGCTGTGGGCTCCCTTGGAGTTGTCCCAAATTTGCTACTGGATATAGGGCAGTGAAAAAAACTCCCCAGGGAGAGTGAAGCACCATTCTACTTGCTCCCCCCTCCACCCTGATGAATAATTGTGGGGTGCAGGCTGCTCTTATAGCCAGGTAGGGGCAGTGCAAGGCTGCCCCTGCCCTGGTAAGGACTCCCAGGGTAGTTGTGAGAAATCCCGCAGCCCTTCATAAGTGCCCTGCTGGCTCCACCCTAGTTACACTACTGCATGGATGCCCTCCTCCCCCAACTGTAGGGGCCAGACCTCATCTTTGCTGAATTTAAAATGGAGATTAAACAAAATATTGTATAGTATCTGTGGTTGAAGGGACCCGTTCCCTAGGCAGTCCTCTTCCAGGATAAGTGAGTGCTGGTGTCACTTTAGAAGTCTGCTAAGTCTTGTCTGCATGATGCAAAAAAAACCCCTGAACCCATCAGGCTGGAGCCAATTTAAATAGCTCTCAAATTGTGGTTGCAGCTCGGCGAACCACATTTTAGAAATGAACAAATAACTTTGAACTGGTCCCCTTTCAAACTATCGTTACGTATTATATGCAAGTTAACACTTAACCAAAGTAACTGCTTCCTTTCAAGCTTGAGGAAACAGAGAGATAAGTACTTCTGTTCTCTCACCTTTGGAAGACTGAGTTTAGCTTTGAAGTTCTTGTTTCGCCTAAGGAGACAACAAAAAGTCATATTAACACAGGCATAAAGCTACAGAAATGCATTTATGTATCTATTCCAGAGCTTTCATATTAACCCTCTAATGGGAGATCTCAGCTTCTGTCATGAGGAAGCCCAGTGTCTTTGGCATTACCGGCAATAGTCAGCATGACCTGGTGTGAAAGATTTGAAGCTATTTGAGATAAAAATATATGTAAGAGGTATAAACATATTTTTAGCAGAATGGATACACAGGGGTGGATGTACCCCTGCTCTTTCAGTCAACCATACTGCAGTAGAAGCAGCTGAAGCAAGCAAGACTTACCCCACGCTCCCTCCTTGCTCAGTGGTACTTCTCCCCTGACCACTGCTACTGCAGGCACATGCAAGAAAACCAGCTTGCTGCCACTGCTGTTGTCTAGTTGAGCTTGGCTCCATGTGCAGCCTGGCTTCAGCAAGGCAGCAGCAGTTTTGAAGCCCCCTGGTTC
>NW_005842559.1:948742-959395 GCF_000455745.1 Alligator sinensis | reverse complement strand
AGCAGTGAGCAGAGGAGGGAAAAGAGTATGCCACTGAGTACAGAGGAGAAGGGGTAGGGAAGATTCTTACCTGCTCGAATGGCCTTAAAAAAGTCCCCTATGTCTGCTCCTGTGATGAGGTCTGCCCACCCTGGTGTGGGGAGGGGCAGACGCTGGGAGCCAGGGTGCAGTCATCCCTGCAGCACAGGGTGCTGCTCTTACACCCCGGCTTTCCAAAATCTTGGATCCGCCCATGAGGATACATAACAGTAAATAACACAATCCCTTCAAACCCTCCATAGCAACGCTTTTCTATATATAACCTGTATAATAAATGAGATTACTCTCCTTTCTGCATATCATTTTTGTCTGTGTGAAATGAAGTACAAAGGTAAGGAATTCCAATTAAATTGGGTTGACATAGTAAATTGTGGGGTAGCTGGTCCTTTGTGCAAAATGGGGAGAAAGGAACAGAAATTTCCCCTCCAAATTATCACATCATACTCCATAACTTTCATTCAGGCTAGTCTGGAATCTTCAGAAACCTATGATGCAGACACACTATGATTTGCCAGTGTTGGTTAAAATCTGGCCACCTACACCTCTCAAACTGAAGCGAAATACTCCATAGCTAGTTGCAGTGACTCAGTCAAAGGAATTCTCAATGTCATTTCCAAATCCTCTTTCCTCTAATGCCACCATCACTGTCACATCTTTTGACTAGCCTATTTATTATGAATGTAGATCCACTTCTTCAGCAAAAAAAAAATTAAAGGGGGAAAGAAATACTAGCCAGCAAGCCCTGAATGATAAGAAATGGAGCATGTCATGGTCATAATAAACAACTGAGCCTCTTTGATAAAGATCTGGCATGTCCAAGTCCACTTGGAACTTGAACTTGTGGGATTAGTAGTAGATTTCCTTATTCTTGCAGTTCATATTTTTGTTATGACCTTTGAAGTGCAGTGAAACCAAGATCCGCTCCTTTTATACTAACATGAGAATCCCATGGGCCCTCTCCAATAGCTTGCTGTTGGTTGAATTAACAAATATCCCATCTTTGTCTAGGAAGGAACTAGGACTGGAGAGTCTGCCCTGTCGGATCGCCATCCTGGCATTCCAGCCAACTCCATAGGCATCGCTGAAATGAGAAAGAGATGAGTCACAACATGCACTTCTAAAACATAGTTATCACTTGGTTCCTTAACAAGACAAAGCTAGTTGTTGAATATCATTAAAAGGTTCTGAATTGGAAGGTTATGCAATTTCTTAATGAGAAGACAACTGACATTTCTCCTTGTCACTAGTCATTCACTTCTGCACAATAAGTTCATAATGCCAGGCCTCAAATGTAGACATGACATCTGTTAAGCCAGATTTTAAATTGAGATTGATAGATAGATAGATAGATTGATCGATCTCACTATCATTGGGTGATCAGGACTACAATATTCTCTCATTTACAGGATGATACACTTCATCAGCTGTTGAAGTCAAGGGGTATCCAAAAATATATGCGTTTAAAACTCTACCTAGTTCTCTGTACCCTAGAGAACAATATTGTTTAACACTTTGGATGGCAGACAAAATGGGTGTTTAGTCAAACATTCCCTGTTTCATATAGCCATTTAGTAGGGAAGATGAAGGGAAAGGAAAGAGGACAGAAGACACTGTGGGAAAAGGAGATGCTATAAATGGAAGAGCCCAATACCTAAAGGACTGATGAACTACAAAGAAAATGTCTGACAAAATCAGCAAACAGAAATGACAGATCCAACTCTTTCTGCTTCGTTACATAGCAATGTGCTTCGATATCAAGAAAATGATAAACTCAGCTATGTATGGTCCCAATTGAAGGAATGGAGAAAGATGAATTAAATTTCCTTTTGGAGGGAGAAGAAACTTTGATACAACACTGTCTAGAGATGAATGACAGAATACCACATCTGTTGGTAATTTTCCTCACAGGAACTGGGCAATGGTGTGGCGGCAGGGGAAGATGTGAGAAGGGGAGGAAGAGAGAGAGAGAGAAAGGCTAGATGAGCCAGAAGAATGTGACAGAGGGGAAACAGGGCCTGAAGTGTGCGAAAGTGCTGAATGGACACACAGTGGGACAAAATGAGTGGACGCTCAGAAAAGCACATCTGTAAGTAGACCTGAACCCAAAAGGATCACCTCCAGAACCAATGCTCTGCTCACAAATCTTGCGAGAATGAGAATCAAACAAGCTGAAAGAAGACCCTAGCAATCAATCGAGTGGAGAGATGGTTTCTATAAAGGGGAATCCTTTAATCTACTGGCTGTAATACATCCTTTCAGTCCCCTGCCTGAGGAAGGCGAGATGGACAAAATCCATACCCTACCAAAAAGAGATGGATCCACAGTGCTGGTTGGGCAGGCACCTTCCTGGTTGATAACAATCAGACCAGAATTGCAGAACGGGCATCCTCTTTCTTTCCCAGGCCCTTTAAGAGAAGACCACCATCATATATATATATATATGCGCGCGCGCACACACACACACACACACACACACACACACCAACTTCGCAGGCGTGTTCCTTATCTCAGAACAGGAGTGGCATAGCTTCTTATGGAAAAGGCCTTGGCTCCAACAAGACATTGTAATGACTCTGCAGGTGAGAGTAATTCATAGATATTTGAAAATCACCACCTGAATCTGATGATCAGACACAGAGGATTTGTGGGAGACAGTTAGGAAGGGCTTCTAAAGCTGGAAGCCAAAACAGGCTCATTAGCAGAGTACCTGTTGGAGGGGAGAGCAGAGAATTAGCTCAGTTATCTCAAGGCAAAGGAGTCCTAAGAAAGACTTACCAAGTCTACCTACCATCCAGAGAAAGAGAATGATACTGGAAACAAAATCCAGGTATACAAACATGGAACAGCAAACTGTCACTACTGGGCTTTTCTGTCTTTATTTTACACACAACCTGCCAACGCTAAATTTTCTACAATCCTACCATCATTATGATAGCTGGTCTTTTACATTCTGGGTTGAAACAGCACATAGTCACAAAGAGAATCTCCGTCAAGTTTGCAACCAGGATTTTAAACAATATTAAAATCAGAAACATCTCCAGGTGACTTTAAAAATAAGACTCTGTGGTAACTTTAATCCCTTCGGGTGCACATGCACTGGCAATAGCTCATACACCCGCAACTTGCGTCATTGAGAGGGTTAATCATCTCACAAAGCAAGCCAGGCTGTTGGAAGGGAGACAATGATCCACAGCTGTTGTTATTCACATTTCTTAAACCATTAATGAACATAAAACAGTTTCTGTTGTACTGAAAATACAGCCACCCTGTCAGGCTTGGGTTAGTGATATCATGCGTTTAATTATTTAGTGGCTGCTTTAGGCAGTTTTAAGGCAGGGTGCCTTTCTCATGCTTTTGTGAAGCCTTTTCCCCTCCAGCTGCCATAATATGCATGTGGAAACCACATAACCACTTTCTTTGGAGGGGAGCTGAGGAGCAAGGATTGATCAGTAATCCCCTCTGCAGCTACTTCCTGCATGATGTCATCGCTTAGCTTTGCTTTCAGAAGGATGCCTCAGACTATACTGCAGGGCTGGATCTATGCCCTGTTATCACCAGCCATATGGTAATAAAATGGATATAAAAAGGAAACTCCTGGTTTTAATTTAGTTTGAAGAAAATGCTTAATGAATAACACACTAAGAATCAGAAAGCCATCACTCTATTAATTTGCAGGGGAGAACTGACTTAAATTGGTACATTTTAGTTACAAAAAAAGCCTTTTATTAATTTGAGTTATAGTTTTCTGAGAGTACTTTTCTGGATTCCTGTGCACCGTTATCTTTATTTTTGTAGGTGCAGCTTTCCATGCAACTCAACATATATGATCAAAATTTCTCTTCAACAGAAACTAAACTGTAATGTCTGACATTAAAATTGCATGCACACTCGATCACTACATTTGTGTTTAAATATATAAAATGTTACATACTGATTTTTCCTTTTTGGAGCATGAGGGAAATAAGACATTTAGGGTTCGGGGGTTTTACCATCTCTAGCAGAATTATAGATTGTACATTGTAAGTCTATACTAATGACACAATATTAAGAGATGCATGTACTACTTCTGATAGCTTGATAAGTACATGCTGTACTCATCACTGTACAAATTCTAGTACAGTTAGTAAAGCAAGGCTAAGTTCTCATACTCAGCTAGCTTTAAGCACTAGAGTTAAAAAAAATTATTATGGCACAACTCCTGTGGATACAAGAGAGGCTATCACTGGTAATGGAAGATGGCAAGGTACTTACTACCCTTTTACCTTAATCTTCTGGCCGCTTTGACTTTCGGAGAATGTATTTGCTATTTTGGCTTGTTTTAATCCAAATAAACTCAGGAGTACACTCCATACTAAGCAGCAATAAATACATAAAAGCATTTTTCTTGGTTCCCAGTTACTCTGATGTGGAAATAGGGATTCCACTGCACTTACTGTGAATTTCAAGGAAATACCTTCTATAACAAAACTGAAATTTGTCCTCCAAGATAGGGCTGTCACATTCTGTACTAGGAAGACTCTGACAAACCACAAAACTTAACTCTGAAGATCTTTAAAAGGGGAATTATAGTCAGAAGAGCGTGCAAAAATGCCACCATCCTACTCAACAGATCTGCTGTGTGCATCAGAACCAGATCTGAAGACTTTTGGAAAATAAGCTGTCTCATTTAAGCCTGCGGAGACAAGACAACTGTAGAAACATGAGTTGGAATTGTGCATAAAGCAACTTCCTTTACAGCTAATTTCTGACTGCAGATTTTTTCTTACCTTTAAAGAAACATTTTGTGATGGACAAAGACTCTAATTAAGTGTATATCATAACAAAAAATAAATCTTGTGCAGCCAAAGTGAATACAGAAATATTGAATGGCAGATATGCGGCTTTTATCTATACTAGCCACAAACACCACACCACTTACATTAAACGCATTGTGGCTGGAGTTGAACTGGCCAGTACTGTCGATGATAGCACTGGTAGGAAACATAAAGGGATCAAACAAACAAGGACAGTAGAAAGATTTTGGCATTTTCTTCCCACAAGGATGGCATTATTTCCAAGAACCAAACAAGGCTTCTCTATAATATAGCCACTCCGTAAGTATTCAGCTCTATATTACCCAGTGAAGCAGTGTGTGGAAGAGCAGACAATAACTTTGTAGGTGTGTTTTTTTCTCAGCTTCTTATGGAGAAGTCCTTGGCCCAAACAAGACATTACTGACTCCAAGTACAAGCCTAATTCATACATAGGTGAATCCAAGCTGGATAACACCATTTTGTGAAATTATTTTCTTCTTTGGCACTGAAAATAAGCCAACTCACTTAAGAGCTTGAGAATTTTTAAGTCTTTTTTTCGACAGAACTTGGCCTTCCTGACATTAAAAGTATATAGCTACTTCAGCTGTACTGGAAGAATACAAGGAAGGGAAGATATTCTACTTTATCTGGAAATTAGTAAGTACTTGATGAACAAAAGATGATGATAGATGGCATGTCTCTGTCCCAATGAATAAAAGAATGAAACTTTAATAAGCAAAGGCTTTTATCTTGGACACGGTGTGCACAAAGACATCAGTCAAAAGGAACAATGGTTTATGGACAACTGTAGAGGAGTATTCTGCACAGGTTGAAAGAAATCTTAACACAGAGCCCAGTGCTAAAAGACCGGATCCTTCTAATCTTTATGACTATACTTGGAGAAAACCACAAGGAGTAAAAGTGGCTTTTAGCCACACTGATACTTCCTCAATTTGGTCTGTCCTGGCTCTATCTGGTCCTCTGGTGAAAATTAAAGGAAATTCATGACTGCTGTACCTTACATTCAGAAACTCCAAGCAACTCTTTCTGCAAGTGAAGACTAATGAAATACTCTGGCCAGGCCTCTTATGCTGAAGATGAGAAGAGAGTGAGCAGAGCAGAAGGACTACAATATTGCCTCAAAGCAGCTTGAAGAGAAGAGAGGAATCAGGACCTATGACTTGTCTTCTAGGGAGGAAGGGTTTGTTTGGCAGGAGATTTAATTCTGAAGATGGATCTGAATAACCCCTCATGAAAGGGGAGCAGGCAGCAAAGCTGCTCCTGACATGCAAACCTAACACTTTAAATGAGCTACATCCTCACTGAATCTTTGCTGGAAAAGGCCAAGTGCTTTACTGAAAGCACATTTCATAATCTCACCGACTAATTGCAGTGATAGAATTGATCCAAGACCCACAACTTATAAAGCAAAGCAGAAGATCATCTGCACTTTAAGACAGTTTAAATCATCATCAGAGATGCACTTACATTAGCAGTCAGTCCCTTGACATTTCTTTAGCAAATGAACCTGTACAGTAGCCAGGAACTTGAAACCAACACCTCAAAACTCTGCAACTCTTTGGATGCTCCACACAAAGCTGTGCATAGGAGCTTTCTGTGTAGTGCATCCCTTTTATATACATAGATTTTTGTCCAAAATAAAATTGTGGGTGAATTCTGACCTCCTGACCTATAACCAAGATATTTTGCAGCTAAATGTTGAGGTTGGAAAACCCTGACTCCTCCTAACAATATTTTTATAGCCTGCTCCTTATAGGCCCTCAAACTTCACCATGTGCAATTACAGAATGCTCCTCAGAAGTTACCATCATTTCAAATTCTTACTGTCAAAAAAGATCTAAAGATATCTTCATGCAACAAGAAGAAAGGAAGAAGGGGCTGAATACTGACATAAAAAGTTAAGACTGGAAGAGACATTTACACATTTTCGATGCTAGAAAGAAGTTCTCTCCTTATTTTCTTTACCTACTAATCAAAAGAGCAGACTTACCGGTGAGTCCTTTCATTAATAGTATTGACTCCCTGAAGATCTGAAAGAGGTGTCCTTGGGCTTTTCCTGGTAATACCTGTGGCAGCACAACAACAATATAAGTTTTTATATCTGTTTACATTTTTAAATAATTAATTTCAAATATTCTCTGTGGAAGAGAGTGATTAGTGCAAGCAACAGCTTTGTGTTGGCTGCAAATGGGGGAAAAAGGGAATATGCACTTGTTATGGCACATGCTGGGAATGCAAAATAAGGGGTGCAAAGAGGAGTCATGGCTGCTGAAATCTCAACCGACTACTCACTTATCACATTTTTTGCTAGCATTTTTATTTCCCCAATCTACCTTTTCCTCCCCACCCAGTCCTACACACGTGCAGTGTGTTAGAGGGGTGTTTCCATTGTTAGAAAGCAAGAAGAGGGGGAAACTGTCAATCACTGTCATGATGGGTATAAGTAAGGTACCAGTGCACGTATTTTCTGTTGGTCAAAAAACTTTAAAGCTGTAACATTGGGGGGGAGGAAATGATATGTAATTAGTGGCTTCCTTAAGAAGCTGAAAATCAGGTGGATATGAGAAAGAGAGAGTTTACCACAACCTATTACGTAAACAGCATTTTTTAACTTGTCACATATCACCGCTTTCTCCTCTTCTGGGCAATGAATGCACATAAGCAATACACTGACATGGGGGGAGTAGGGGGAAGTCTTATCTCTTGCCAAAACTGAATCCTGATATGAAGAGGTTATGTCTGACAAATGCATGAAGAAAGAAGCACCTAACAGCACTGTAGATCTGATAGAGGCTTCTGCTGCAGATGCCCAAAAAGGGGATACATTCTGAGTGCAAATGCATTTAAAAGGAAGGGGTGGGGGTGGAAATTGTCTTTGCAGACAACAAAATCTAGTTCATAAATCAACCTAAAACAACACACGGTGCACACTCTACCTACATGCATTGCAAAACAGAATACTGGAAGCCTGGAAAATAAGGGGGAGTCCAGCAGTCTCAGTAAAGACTTCTGCTATTTCAGCCCTGCCATCTCAATGCTTAGTGAACACTGCTTACAGTTCTATCAGTGCTGTGGTATTAGCAGTCCCAAACTAACAGGCTTCCCACATTTTCAAGGCTTTTAATAATGGCCCTGAAACTATCAGCTGTGAAAATGAGGGGAGCTAGCCAGCTTGGGGATTGCTAACACCCCGGCACTGACAGCCCTGGATGCTTACCTAAGGAGCATATTTCATATTAAGTTTGGAAAAGGTACATACATAACTTTTCCCAGCCCCAAGAGTTAGGCACTTAAAATGGAGTAGATACTATTTAGAGACCTTACGACTTGCATACGATTGTGAAAACAGCTAAGCAGTTCCTTAGCAGTCCTGAAATCCTTCATGTCAAGTAAAATTCTGGAATTCACAGAATCACCCATCTCCTCTCCTGCACATCAATGGCATGTACACAAGTATATGTCAGTGAAATGAATGTTCATAGTTCCTAGCCATTGAATAGATCCTTTCTAAAGGTAAGCACAGGGAAAAAGAGATATCTTACTCCTGAAGAGAAAGAAGCAAACTTGTAGTTGAAATACCCCATTTGATACCAGTTAAAGAATGACTTTTACTTGGGCTTTGCAAAAGAAAGCACTTAGACGGGCAAGCCACTAAACCTCATAGATCCTCAGAGTCTCCACTACCAAGCAGCTTCCCTGGAGGTGCTTGTTAATGCCTATCAATATATTATAGGTCCATGCTACTAGCTTGAGATCAGAAGAATTGGCAACAGCAACTTTGATAGAGGAAATGCAATTACTTCTAATCCATGCAGCTATCCCACAGGTGAAGGCCTGTGGCCATCTGGGAAACACCTTTGTCTTCTCCCGTTAGATTCTTCACATGAACACATAAATAAAAAGGCAAAAGCATCGAAATTTCTTCTTCATGATCCATAGGGGCATTTGCACTCATTCTTCTTGAATCCATGTCTGGGAAAAGAATCATGGAAACCGTCTGGACTAGAAAGAGAGAGTTCTGAGCTTACAGTATGCATCCCGGTAGGCCTCTTGTTTCAATTAACAGTCCTTATGAATATCCTGCTGTTGCTTTTCAACTGTGCTCAGATGACCTTAAAGGAGTGAAGATGACTTCTGGCCAGAGCTTAAAATATTGAATCCCTTAAGAACCTGGCAGTTACCATTTGTCCCCTATCTACTGAAAAGTGTGACGGTGGTTTTTCACTTTGAAGCCAGGAAGCTAGGGAGGAGGCCGGAAGCCTGGTGGCCCATCTGGCAAACAATCACGGCATGCCTAGTAAACAACCATTTCCATCAAGCAAACATCTGAAGGTGTAACGCCTACCGCATGATATCCCCACTGGCTTTCTTAAATGGTCTTCCCTTTGTTTGGATGGCAAGAGTGGGAGAGGAATTGATAGGCTGGGTAGTGGAAGTCTGCATGTATAAGTCCTGTTTGTGTAGACATCAATGTCCTTAGCAGGACTGAGATGTTCTGATATAAAAGTCCCATAAAGTGAAGGGGAAATAAGACAGATTGGTAGTGTTCCTCATTCATGTTTTCACAGATGAGCTTAGGGGCAGCCAAAGCAGTTAAGTTTGGGGTGGGGGTATGTGCATGCATCAGAAAGCTGCTTGGTGGTTTTCTCCAAGTATTTTCAAAAGAGCTGATTACCTGTGGAAAAAAGACAACAGCCTACCTGAACTGTACACCCAAACTGGTATTGTATTCACACACACAGAGAATGTGAATTCCATTCACTGACTCTCAAAAAGCCACGGAAACTGGGTAGTCCAGCAATGCATTCATAGCCTTGGAGCCTGTATTATGACAGTGGCCTCCTGTTTGGGAATCTCATTGGATCTTTATTTCCTGCCTTGGACACAATGTAGAGTGGGTAGGTAGGTTATAAATGCTTGCTTAAATTAGTCCTCAAGTTACTGCAGCTTGGGTGTTTATCTGGAAACCACAACAGTGTTCACGAAGATGGACTTGAAAATAAGAACATGAAAATGTTAACCATAAGGAATGAAAAAGACTGTGCCTGAACAGATGTTGTTTTATAGCAACTGTGGGAAGAATAAACGCTGATCCACCTTTTCTTCATTCCTCTTGGTCAAATCCAGTATGCTGAAGTGGAGGTAATGAAGGGAACACTCCTTTTTTGCTGTACTTCCTACTTTCCTACGATTTTTTCCAGTCTGGGTTCTGGGTAGTCTGACTCAGAGCGAGGTGGTAACTCATACATTCCAGGAGGTTCAGGGCTCCTCCTCTTGCTACATCCCCAGAATCCAGAGGCATGTACAGCCTGCTGATTCGCCTTTTGGGAAGAGACCTCCATTAAACAGAATTGGCCATCTACTTGCAGTGGGACTCCAAAGGGCTAAAGAGCATGGCATGGAAGACAGACTGAACAACCCTAGCTGCACCAGGATAAGCAAACTCTGTACGCTTCTTCCCACAAACGTAAGACAGAGTGGTCCTAGCTCTATTCCTCTGGAGTAAGAGTCAAATATGCAGCATTCCCTGGGTCAGCTCTGCCTCTGGCATTGCTCCAGTCTATTTTCAGACTCACAAATTCCTGGATATAGGACTCCATCTTGCCTGACCAAGACAGAGTGAAAAGGCCTAAATTATAAGGTAACATGTAGCTAGTATGAGCACATTCAATACAGAGCCAAGAAAATGCATCAGATATTTTCACAGCAAAACGAGTGGCAAAACAGGAGGAGTGAGGGGACAGTGATGGATTTAGTTCTGATGCTGTGTAGAGATACATAGCAATACAATTTCCTGCTG
>NW_005842559.1:945793-948691 GCF_000455745.1 Alligator sinensis | reverse complement strand
GCTGAGAAATATATTTCCAATTTTAGAATTCAACACCCAAGTCTTATAAAGCAGACAATGGTGAAGCATTGTCATCTGAAGCCTTCAGCCATGAACGTAAGTTTTTGGGCAGAGCCCTCCTCTGCCTTCTTCATCTATTTTAGGGTCCTTATTTTCTTTTGCTTCTGCAGAGGAGGACTGGGAGAGAGCTGCAAGCCTCAAGCATCTGTCCCATGTGTCTAGCATGACAGACGGGAAAGACACAGGAAGTGGGTGGATTGGTGCTTTTATAAATGAACATCATGCACAGCTTCTTTCCTGGATTCCTGGTACATGACTGAATACCATTCTCCCCAGGATATGAGAAAAGCTGATACAATGCCTTTAAAACATTTATAAAAGCACTTCCATCCCCCTTTCCCCCTAGGGTCTTTACTTTATACTGACCATAGATTCAAACACATTCCTAACATCAAAGGATTTATCAGATTTACTACGATTTTGCACTGTTCAATGCTAACAAGGACCTAACAATAAAATGACTGCTCTGTAGGGCTGACACTGTCTTGAGGCAAATTTCCATCTACTGTGTAGTAGGCTAGGGATGTTACTATGTTTATAATAATGAAGATCCATAGTACATTTTAAATAATTTATGTCTTTCATTAAAGGAATCGCTAATACTCTGGATTTCCACATTCAATACATGTGATAAATGCCTGGTATTTTTCCATTCACCTATGGGGAAAATCTTAACCTTTTTGTATTTCACTTCGATCAGAATGTTTCATAACCCGTAGTGCTCTTTTGAATAAAGAGCTTGTGGTATCATTTTATATTTTGTTCTTTTTAGTGACTTGTTTGTCCTATGTCTGCACAGTAAGTTAAAATGAGAATAAGATTATCATTCCCAGAAATGCAAAATGCACAGAAGGAGAATATTTTATGAGCTGCTGAAATAACAAGATAAAGCTGTACAAAAAAAATGTCATAACTTAATTTTACATCAGCCAGGAAAAAAAAGCATTTTTATTCCAGAGTCAATCTAAAGCTATGTTAAAACCTGTATAACCAGTACCCAATAAATATCTAGGACCCTAGGCAGTTTATTAATCTAAAAAAAAAGTGTCACATGCAACTGTAAAAATAAGTATGTATGAGATGGATGCAAGCTGAATTAAAAGCAACTGCTGCAAGAGCTCACTAAAACATTTCTACATGGTACCACTTTCTGGCTCAATGCAAGAGGACTAAATACTTTAAAAGAACTCTGAGCCTAATAACCCAGGAGAGAAAATTTGCGGTCTTAATACAGCTGCGTTTCCACTGTAGAGAAAGAGACAAAGGCTTTGGGGAATGAAAGGTAGGTGGGTTTTTAATGTAAAAACTTCTGTTAATTTGCTTGTGGCTTTGACTAAGAAAAATGTATTCATCAACTGCATAAATAATTATTCCCTGAGCACAGGCTCAGCAATATGAGTGGGAAGCACATAAGCACTTCCCCATTCATAGGGCTATGCCAGTTGGAAGGCCAACTTATTCTAAGACGAGGTACTAAAACTGAACCTGTTCTCTAACCCTCGTTTCCTTGTTTGGGCTCATTTCTTCTCCCTTAGCTCCATTCGTTTCAGGAGGATGGACTGGTTTACTTAACTGGTTCTGTTCACCTCTAGCTTCTGTATATTAGATTCATGTATGAAGAATGCTGCACAATACTCATTCCATCCCCCACAAAGAGCCTGAACCATCAGAGACTGTCTTGAATTCAGAGACTGGTAAACTCAGTCCATGTCAGCAATTTTTTGTTGCTGTGGAATCCTGGGGAAAACATCATCATCATCAGTTTGAGATTTAAGGGACCAGTGTGAACTGCTTAAAGCATGACTGTAAATGCAACCATGAACTAGCCAAACAGCTGGAGCAGTAAGCAATATTACAACCTCAGGAGAATTTAGATTTACTAACTAATCCATTAGTTAAATATCTTTGCAGTTTATACTTGTATTTGCAACTGATGCTCACAGTTCAAAACAAAAAGATGTTTTGAATCAAATAGTCAGTTTTTCAAGAAAGATGATGATGTAACTTCATTGAACTTCTAGGAAATGACAAGTTCAGCCAGTACCTCACCAAGAATGTAGACTCCCATGATACTTGGGGCACATATGGCCCATGGTTCGTAAATGAATGACTGCAGTAAGGTCCAACTCTCAGCAAGTTCTAACTCTAGGTTACCTACATAACAAATAGCTCTGGGAGTTGGCCAATGACAGCATCCACTATATGGTGATATGCAAAAAGACCTGAACACATATATGACCCACTACCAACTCATACCCATTTAGTAAAACTACAGCAATAGTAATGTTAGATCGCTTTTCCCAGCCTCCAAGTCTGGAGCAGGTTATCAGAAATAGTTATTACCAAAAGGGAGAAGAATTACAAGGGGTACTTGACAAAACTGAATTAAAAGCAAAAATATTTTAACATTACTGTGCTTAGCAGTGCTAAGATGACATCTTTTTTGTTTTACGCTGGATATTTAAAAATATTATCTGCTATATGAGTCTTTTTTCTCTCTTTTTAAATAAACCCACAGACAAAATTAAGTTTCTGATACAGATGAACTGACTTGGAAAAAAAAAAAAATCAATCAGGATTCCAAGTCTTTTATTTACACTACTAATAAACTATTACGAGCTATGTAATTATCTATAAGTGCCACTTAGACTTAACTTACTTAGGAAATTCAATGGCTGAGTCTATACCAGATTTTTTTAAAGCTTTTCAAGGGTGGTAACAATGGAGGAAAATTTGAAGAAAAGTTTAGTATAAGATAATGATACACAGGAAGAAGAAAACCTTTAACTCTCCCAGTTCTAAGATACTGCAGGAAGCATATGGGAGAAGTCTTTTCAG